>NW_026068348.1:367634-432060 GCF_014885135.2 Alexandromys fortis
TCAGTGTTTTGGTTTCTCAGGAAATTTGGGATCAACCTACCCCTGGACCCAGCAATACCACTCTTGGGAATATACCCAAGAGATGCCCTATCATATGACAAAAGCATTTGTTCAACTATGTTCATAGCAGTATTATTTGTAATAGCCAGAACTTGGAAACAAACTAGATGCCCTTCTCAGTTTTTCTGAATGAAGATTGAGCCAGTTCACATAGATTTGCCTTCTTTGCAATGCATGAACCCATATTGTTCTTCTTTGTCCAATATAAGCCAATGAGTACAATCCAATCATGTATATTGACAACAATATTAAAAATAAGAAAGACAAATTTGCCCAAGTGTGCCTTGTATTTCTATTTCGCTTTTGCTCTGCTATCCTCAAGTAAATGCACAGCTCTCTTCATTGGCTTATTTTTCATAGTCTCATTCTGGAGGAAAACACACACATAGAAAATTCTTCTTTGGCTCTAGTAATGGAGATGGGAAGGGGCATGAGCCAATTCAGAGTCAAGTTCCATAAAGAAATCTAGATTGAGAAGTTTAGAGACAGTTTGCTTCTCATCCTCTATCAGTCAT
The DNA here is from genome assembly GCF_014885135.2 of Alexandromys fortis. Classification (NCBI taxonomy): domain Eukaryota; kingdom Metazoa; phylum Chordata; class Mammalia; order Rodentia; family Cricetidae; genus Alexandromys; species Alexandromys fortis. Next base: position 368,210 of record NW_026068348.1, read on the forward strand.
GCCAAAGGAGGGACCAGCTAGAGTAAGCACCCCTTCCTTCTCTGGAGAAGCTCACTAATTCTTCCTAAATCTGCTTACTTCCAAGTCCATGAAACTCATTCCCATGACTCCACTTCTACACTGAGTTATTTAACCAATTTGAAGAGGATTAAGGGCTGCGTTGACACAGAATGAAAAACATGTTCTGGCAGCTTTGAGCCTCCCTGCTATGAGTTCGAATGTCAGACCAAGGAATCTGCAGATTGTTACCCATTTTGAATTCAAGTTGATATCAGAAAGGCCTTAAAGGTTCTGTTTTAATTTGCAAATTAAGATTTGCTGGAAGCCAAGGAAGACAAACAGTCCTCATCAATGCCCCAATTTTGCAAGTTTAATCCACAAGTTCACTGTTTCTTTGACCCTTGTGGAGTTGCAGATTGCTTTGTTTCTCCCTGAACACCGTGTAATAAAAAAAAAAAAAAAGGCTGATCAATGAAGAGAGGCCTCCCCTGCATGTGAAAAAGACAGCTGTGAGGAATCATAAAATGGCTGGATTTCATGGCTGAATCTGTCAAATATTTATCTACCTTTTTTTAAAAAGATGCAAACTTTTCATTCTGCTGAAAACAAAGCCAGGGTTTGTGGAAGCGGCGTTGGGGGAGGTTATCCTATTTTTACTTAAAAAATCAGAAACACTGATTTTTGACTTTGCACCACAAGAGGCTTGGTAGTTAATTTATTCATTTAGCAGGAGAGACAGTCCAGAGGCAGCTACTCCAGCTGTTATAATTTCAAAGCAAGCGTAAATATGATTGAGAAGGATATGCACCTTGTTCCTGCCTGCTAGCAGCAGATACTAGTGAAACCATCGACAGAGGCACCAATTGCAGTAACCTTAGTGAGCTGCAGCCTGAAAACCACTAAAAAAAAAAAAAATAGCCCCAGCCTCTGCAATACAGAAGGCAAGCAAGGGAGAGAACTGATAAACAAGGGGAAATGGTCTTACTGAGTTTAGTCTCTGCCAGGCAAGCCTTGAATATCCCTCTCAGCTTCCCTCTTTAAACGTGCAAATGAATATGGGCTGCTTCTCTGTCACCTAAACTGAATGGTGGAGAAAAGTTTCAATCTCATTGACTAATTCAGCTGTTCCTTTAAATTGAATTTTTAAACATATGGGCACACAAACCAATCTATATGCAGAACAATTCTTTGAACAGCATGCAAATGGTTTAGGATTACATGCTAGGTATAACACGAGTGAGTTTTCACAGTACAAAAGAATGAATTCCTTATTGTGACACTTGAGATAACAATACTAAAGAATTTCAGCTCAACTTTAAATTGCTCTCCCCAACTGCTGCAGTTTGCTTAGAGGAAGCTACGTCGCTGTTTACGCTCTTTCCTTCCACAAAACAGGAATTGTTTCTGTCTGTTAAAGAATGAGCTACCAATCATCACAACAATCATTCAGCGAACATTTATCAAACATCCATTATGTATCTGATAATATCGTAAGGGTTGTGAATCGTGAGAAAAATATACCATAAGCCCTCTAAAAAAAATGTGTTCTTTTAGTTATGACAGGGATATATAGAAAGAAATCAGTCATATCCAAAGAGAGAGAAAGAAAACACATTCCTCACTTGAGATTTTTATTTCAATCCCACAAACCCCACTTTCATCATGGTATGCCATGTTGACCTTGCACTTTGATTTATTTACACACGTCCCCGATAAGTTGTTCTGCACAGTCATCGTTCTTGAAAAGAAATGAATACTACAGCATGGCTTACCTTTGTATATTGGGCACTGCTGACCAGAATGGACTGTGTAGGAATGGGAAAGTGCTCTGGTGAAACCTGTTTACTGCGATGCCAACACAAGGAAGAAAGCCTGGGGACGGATTTCTATTGACTATTTATTGGGTATCAGCGACTAATTCTGCCCTGGTCAATTGTTCCGAATTTTGCTGACAAGGGGAGCTAATTAATGAGGGGAAGAGGAGACAGGAAAGAAGAAAACCTTTTTAAATGTTAAGGTATTTTATAAGCTGAACAGGGCTGGTATACAACCATCAGGTATTGCAATCTGATTGCTCAAAATTTTTAATATCATCTAGAGTCTAGGTACCACATTTGTTAGAGCATCCATAGAAAATTTGAGTTTAGAAACTGTCACTTTAGAAATGTCATCATGGAAGAGGTGCCTCCTGAGACGAGTCTCCAAGGGATGAGTTGGAGGCAGGCTTGCAGAAGATGCTTAGAGCAGGCTAGGTAGGAAAGCTCACATTTATAAAAAAAAAGAACGGAGTGTTCCTAAAAGACAACAAGAGTATCTCTGGGTGGATGATGCATAGGTTGCAAAGAGAGAGAGAGAGAGAGAGAGAGAGAGAGAGAGAGAGAGAGAGAGAGAGAGAGAGAGAGAAGAAATGTACCCTGGACACAAATTACAGGTAATCCTGAAAGTCGTTTTAGTGTTGGGGTTTTATCCTAAGAGCCATGTGGAGCCATTTAAAAGCTTAAGCAAGTCGCTGGAAAAGAGGGGTAGCAGGAGAGTGGTAGGATTTGCATTTGAAAAGGCTGCTGGGTCTGCAAGGTGGAGAATAATGCGAGTGGAGTAAGGACCTTCTGAATACCTGAGAGCCTCTGTTTTATGGGCGGAGCCTGGCTTCAGAAAAAGGTTCTGTGACCTTTGAGAGGCCAGTGTGGGCAAAGAACCATAGAAATTAGAGCTGTTAAAGCAATGATTACCAAACTATGCTAAGGCTACAATGGAATTGAGGAAAGCGTAAGCTGAAAATCTGAAGGTTATAATCAGAGACTGAATCCTGGAGTCTGAGATTTTATAAGCAGTGAATTGTTGGTGGTGAAAATGAGGCCTTTCCACAGAATTTGAGAGCAGAAGAGTAGGAGCAGGCAGAGAGCGCGACACAATGTTTCACTGTTTTTATTGGCCCCATCATCTCGCAATAAAGAAGTAAGAACCTATAGAGTTCAGGCTTCTCTAAGAAATTTCATACTGGACATAGGACCGACCTGTATCCAGGGCCACAGAAAGCCAACTTCAAAATTTATCACTGTTTTTGTTTTTTGTTTATTTTTGCTGTTTCTTTTTTTTTTTTTTTTTTTTTGAGATTTTTGCTTTTGCTTGTTGGGTCTGGTGTCATACAATGATAGGGAACAGACCACCAAAGTCTATGAAATCTGAATCAAGCTTTATTCTAGAATAAAAAAATCAATGTGAGGCACAAAATGCGTGTCAGCTACTTGAGATCACAGCCAGAGTTTGGACTTCTGAAATTGTGGCAATGGAAGCAGGTTCTAGCCCCGTTTTATAACAAGAAGTAAGTATTAGACATGGACAAAATTTTTACAATTTCGAGGTTAAAGCTTAGATACATATTGCAGTTTAAGATTAACAATTTTCAATAAAAAGGTTTTAGCTAAAATGTTTACAGAGGCGTACAGATCTCCTTCCCAGCTAATAGTGTTCGGCAAGAACTTTACAACTTTTCTGGCATAACTGGTTTCCCATAGCAGGGAAGGATATGAATAAGGCGAAGTCAAAAGTCACATAGGAACATTTGGTTAAAGTTTATGGGACAGGGGTTTCCGCACAAACCTTTATTAAAAGTTAACTTCAGTTCACAACAGCTGTCAAATGTAAGGGGCGAGAGGATTGCCATCAAAAGATAACCCGTGGCTGTTGACAGAGGTGCTAACTGTAAGCCAAAAAGTCATTGTTAAAAGTCAATCCTTTGCTGCTAACAAAACTAATGAAGGTCTGTTCCCAATTCTTTTAAGTTTATAATTTTATACTTTTGTGTTTCTATTCCTAGACCCTTCATTGTTGTTTTGTATTTAGCTTGGTTTGGTTTGAGATGGGGTTGAACATAGCCCAAACTAACCTCCAACTTACCATACAGCTGTGTGCTTTGAGAAACAGAAGCAAGCACTGCTGTCTCTTTCTACAGTATCAGAATTTATTGGCTATGACTGCGCCCTCTCTGCACTGTCCTCTTTTGAGAATACAGGAATTGACTCTGACCCTGAGGTTGAAACTGGGGGAAATTTGGAGAGCTTCCCATAGTGGTGGCAGATCTTTAAGTTTATGACTTCTTTGTAGATGTTTCTTTCAAATTTCTTTCTGTAAAATACAACTTCTTCCATGAACATGCATGTACATACTATATATGTATGTTAGTATGTTGGGACATACACAGCTGTGAGCCTGTTCCACCTTGTCTTTTGCTTTTTCAAAGTTGTTGACAACAGGGGTGACTACAAACAAGAGATTTTGACCTAGGTTTTACTTACCTGGTGTTTTGGACAGCAAGTTGGCTCACAGAGGTAGATCTGTTCAGCTCTGACCATTCAAGCATACTTCTACTCATTCTTTTGAAATAGGAGGTTTGGCCTAGGGAGTGGCTCCCTGCAGGATATTTGGTCTAGCGTATTTTCACTGTCCCAAACATCATTAAGTGTTACTCAGTAATTAATGGCTTGATGTGTCAAGTATTGGCGCAAGTAACTGTTCTTGTTATCCTTTGTGTCATGTTAAAGCAGTCTTTCACCTTCTTACCCTCCTTTTATTTGTACTGGGGTATAAAAGTACATGGAAACCTAAATGCAGATGGATTTCAATATTTACTAGAACTCCCTCCTGATACTATCCCTTCAGCTCCATTTCAGTCAAAGGTAGAAGAACCAGTGGCTGGCTGGTTTGCTTTTCTGAACTTTAGGTAGAACCCCAATATCTGTTTCTGGGTTTTATTATTTGAGCTACAAACATCTCTATCTATTTTCTTCACAACATTTCTTTTTCTTGAAATTCTTGTTCTGATGTATAAAGTAATTGATTTTATTGATTTGTTGGTGTTCATCATGTGTTATGGATATAAAGTTTTGGTCTATTATCCTTTTAAAATGTATTCTCCAAAGATGCCTGTCTTTTAAATTTTTAATTTTGATCTAGTTTTGATCAGTATATAATAATCCTTTATATTACTAGTGTACATTGAGATGTTTTAATATACATGTGCATTGTTTAATGACCAGAGCAACAAATATAACCATCATCTTAAACATTCATCATTATTTTGTGATGAAAATATTAAAATTTTTTATTGTTTTCCTTTTTGCGATGTACAGTACCTAATTATTTAAAGAAAGTTTACTTTATTGTACAATGTCATGCTAAAATTTCTTATCTGAAAACATTCTACCCATCCCTTCTTGTTGCTCTTTCAGCCTCTGAATACAACTATGATACTCTCAAGTACCATGCAATCAACTATTTCAGATTCCACAAATGAGTTCAAAGTGTCTTTCTGTTCCTGGCTTACTTCATTTAACATAATGATCTATAGTTTTATCCATGTTGTCACAAATGACAAAATTATGCTTTTTCATGGCTTTATAGTCTTATATATATATCACAAAATGCCTTTACCTGCCCACTTACATTTCCCATACTCAAGATTATTTATTTTTTTATATTTTATGCTAATACGTTTTAGCAGGTTATACATATTATTATGTAAGACTGTGGAAAGAGATTAGTCTTCTGGATGGTTATGGCCACATGTTGATGCCATTAGCAGTTATGAAATGAATAAAAAGGAAGTAGGAGTGGCCAGAGGAGAAAGTAGAACTGTCAAGATAGTCAGTCCAATGACAAACTCAGCCAAGTTCATGGGTAACTTTGGTGCTAAAAAAGCATCTCAAGATTTTTTTGGAGTTAGACAGAGATAGAGTCCTGCATTTGGTTACTCACTGAACCTTTTTTGTTGTTTTTGTTTGGTTTGGTTTTGAGTTTTTTTTTTTTTTGTTGTTGTTGTTTTTTAAATAGGGTCTCTCTGCGTAGCCATAGCTGTCCTGGAACTCACTCTGTAGAGCAGGTTGGCCTCAAAAATCAGTGATCCTGCTGCTTCTGCCTGAGTGCTAGAATTAAAGGTGTGGGCTTCCTTGCCCAGCTAGTATTTAAGGTTTTATAGCACCCTAAATCATCAAAACTGGAAGGAGATTTAATGTTTATGTCCCAGTTGGTTCATTTCTCAGATGAGAAAATATGGACTGAAGACTGGCAGGATTGATCAGAAAACAGCCCTTCATTCAGACCAGCATTCTCTCCCGTGGGCCAGTTTCCTTGTTTCTGACATAATATTTTATAAGATATGCCTTTAATTAAAACATTTCAGTGAAATAAAAATGCTTATTTCAAATACTTATTTATGTTCAGTTATTCATTCTGATATGCCTTCCTTGACACTAAGAAAAAAATAGCATTTCTTTAGACAACATTCTCTGAAACAGTCTTTCTTCAAAGTTCAACTGGCCTTTCCTCCCATTCTTCAATTATTTGGAATAAGTCAGGAAAAAAAAAGGAACAGCTTTACACTAATGGAAACCACAGAGTAATTAGCAAATAATAGAATGCACAGCAGAGCCAGACAATACTATATTGGCTTGTAAGGATAATTGTAAGTTTACTGATAAAAATCAATTTTTATCGGCTCACTTACACTCCATAATAAGGCCACAGTGGTACTTCCTGCTCAAGGCGCATAAGTGAGACCTAGTGTGTATTTGATTTTAATAAATACTATCTGTGGGAATCCTGGAAAGGAATGAACAGATGTTAGAACCATATGATAATTGTGTGCCAGAGTAAAGAAAAAAAACAACCTGTGCATTTATATGGCACACCTGGTATTTATGATACTTTTGTAACTTCTATAACTACAGCATCTGGCCCTTTGTTGCTGTTCTTTAATTTTCAGATAACTCAAGATCTTCCATCTCTTGCCATGTAGACATGTCCATTGGGGGAAGGGAGAAGTAGCACACTAAAAATGTTGTGCATCATCCAGGGAAAGACCACTGTCTCCCCACCAGGAACTTGGATAAAATCATTAGTGAAATTTGAAAATTTATGAAAACATTTAGATCAACGTTTCACAGCACCTCTTAAATATTCAAAAAAAAGTATTCACTTAAGGATTCAAGGCTCATTCGTCCATACTGCCAATGTTCTTATTTTGAATTTGCTGTGAAGACAATGCACTGGGAATGTCTAAATTAAATACAGCACTCTGGGCTTTGTGTCTTGGCATTTTTTATTCTCTTGGGTCGAACTGATGTAGGTTGAGCTAGCCCGACACTATAATTTGATACAACTAAACTCAGAACCTGGTGATATTCCCTGAATTTTGGGGTATGTTTGTGTGTTAAAAGACACCAAGTACAAAGGCTGGAGAGGTAGTTCAGCAGTTTAGAGCACTTGATGTCCTTTGCAGAGGACGTGGGCTTGGTTCTGAGCACGCACATGGTGACTCACAACCACCTATAGCTCCATTTCCAGGGGACCTGGTGCCCTCTTCTGACCTCCATGAGTATCAGGTAGTATACAACTATTCTTGGAAGCAAAACACCTATAGACATAAAATAAATGAATGCCCTTTTCTTAAGAACCAAAATATAAAATGTTTCATCTAAATTTTCAGTATTTCTAATGAGCAAATCACATTACAAACAAAAGGTATCTAAAAGTTTATAAAATGCATCATAGGTTCAATTGCACACAGGGATGAACACAAGCAGATTTACACTAAAGTTCATTTAATAATGGTAGTTTCTCTGGAGATTTCTAGATTAAAATTTGGAAGAAATAGTTTTCTTTTTATTTAGTTTTTTTTTTTCTTTTTGAGACAGGGTCTCATGTAGTCCCAGCTGTCCTAATAACTCAATGTACACCAAGCTGGAGCAAAACACTTTTAAAAGTTGTTTTATTTGTGTGTACGTGTGAGTGTGTGTGTACGTGTGTGTGTGTGTATGTGTGCCTCATGTGTTCAGGTGCTGAGGAGTACTAAGAGGACATCTGTAACATGGAGGGCTGGCTTGTTTGTTTTTGGGGATTTTGTCCTGCACAGTTCCTTAGCTGTTTAGTCACAGAGAAAATTCAACAGAGATCTCTATAAGATATAAAGCTAATTGGCCTTTTAGCTCTAGCCTCTCACTGGCTAACTCTCACATCTTGATTAACCCATTTTTCTGATCTATGTTAGCCATGTGGCTCAGTACCTTTCTTCAATGGGGCAGATCACATCCTGCTGCTTCGGTGGTCTGGGCAGGAGTGGGGGCAATCAATTTCCTCCTTCCCAGAATTCTCCTGTTCTCATTACATCATTTCTGTTTCCTGTCTGGTTTTCCCACCTGTATTTCCTGCCTAACCAATCAGCATTTATTTATAACATGATTGACAAAATACAGACAATTCTCCCTCATCAGACATCAGCTCCCCTAGCAGTAGAGTTACAGGTGGCCATCAGTGCTAATCCAGAGCAAGTCTCACATCTACAAGCAGAAGCATCTCAGCAGCCCATGACTTGAACTCTAGATCTTCCTGACTCCCTATCCCAAGTGCTGACATTGCATCTATGCAGACCACCACCTCCAGCTTTGGAAGAAAATCGCTAATAGAAAGGAAGATCAAGAGCAGTGCTCCAGGAAGATGGCATCAGTTTGAGTAAGACATCTTTTTAGAAAACATATCCTACTTGGATTTTTCAGATGATGAATTTGTGACACTTTGTAAGATGTCAACCTTACATTTAAAATGTAAGGTTTGGAATACAATCTCTCAGTGGGCAACTTGAAAACCCTAAGTCACGGAGGGAAAAAAAAAAAAAACTCTGGAGTTGATTTGTAATGGAGTCTTTTCTCACTGCACATAGGTGACTTACAGTACAGGGCTCATAGAGCCCACTACCAAAAACGTTTATGGTAGTTTGTGAGATAAAATGTGCATGTCATCAGTGTTCTACAGCCTTCATATGACTTACCTAACTTCATTTTCTGCAATATTTTAAATGCAGCTTTATGTAGTTGGACAAGTTTAAGTCCTAGTTCAGAGCCAGGACATAGTCAGGTGATGGTGGCACACATCTTTAATCCCAGTCCTCAGGAGGCAGAGACAGGCAGATCGCTGTGAATTTTAGGCCAGCCTAGTCTACCAAGTGAGTTCCAGAACAGGCTCCAAAGTTACACAGGGAACCCTTTCTTGAAAAACAAAGCAAAACAAAGATAAGTCAATCTGAGTGACTAGAGGCCCATACATGCTTTTACTCTCAGTTGTTATATGCTCTCCTGCCTTTGTATTGTGTCAGAGATGCCCAGGTTTATTATAAGTATAGTCAAAAGTGATAATCACTCCCAATTGGGGTCAAACTGTCACCCAAACTTGCCCACAAAGTTTCAGCATTGGCAGCAAAAAGATTAACTTAGCCAAGCAATTCTGAGGCAACATGACGTGACTATCATACAATGTGATTGTCACACAAAATAAACAAAGGTCACTCTTTGTAAGGGATCCAGGTCCCTGCCATCAATCTCTATGTTATTCTGTAAACTACAAGCGATATATACAGTTAAAACTAAACCAATAATAATCATTTTGCTTTAATGTGAAATATAGCGACAAATACTCATTGTATTTGAGCTGTCTCCTTGTTAGCGTTACTTTTATAAGTAAACTTTTACTTTTTTAAGAAAAATGTTCAATATGCCAATAACTAGAATTTCCCCCAAAATAGAATATGAGCTGAGGTTTCTGTGTAAACGCTTTGAGTGTAGAACAGCAGGGCATGGCGAGGAAGGGGAGACATGAGACAAGGACGAACAGACAATGCACCAATGTGTGATCTCATGGACTCCCACAGAGGGTGCTTACCCACCTGTACCCCACCTGTAGGCCCATTTCATTTGCTGCATTTCCCCCACTGGCTAAGAATTGCCCCACATGTATTTTCCCAACCTCCTTCCAGGTTGATTTTGCCTAAATGTCAAATTCTATACATCTAAAGGGTCACACAAGTCTCAGGGACCCAAGAGAAAGCTATTTGTAGTTGGCCAGTGACAAGGGTAAGGACTGCATTGAAGCTGGTCAAAGCCTCCTCACTGGTCACCCAGGACTGGCTGGGTGAGATATAAACCAGAGGATCTGAAATGATATACAAGTACTGTCTTCTATGCCTTGGATATCCAGAGCCTGCCAACAGAAATGCTGCACTGTGTCACATAAAGGTGATGAATAGAACAGTTCATTTTTATGTACCAAAATTTTTGAGCTCTCCTACATACTTTAGACCTGAACTGTAAAGGTTTGTTCCTTTTCAATTAATGTTAATTAAATAATGCTACTGAGAATGGTTTTGATAAGCACCGTGGATCTGATGAAAAATGGATGTTTTATTAGTATTTTATCCTTATTGGCAAGGAAATTTCACTATCGTGCCATTGTACATGATTTTGAATAAGCAGCGTCTCATAATTATGAAATATAGAGTTGTAGAATCTCATTTAAATAATTCTACCTATTCTCTGAGGTTTTTAATCATATCTGTGGTCTTGTTCAAGACCAAAGATGGCAGGTTTACTTTTTGTGAAAGAAGACAATTTACTTATCAACAAAATCTTATTGTGTCATAATTACTAACATGTCTATTTTCTGGCAGTGTCTTGAAATATTTTGAAATAAAGAAATTGCTATAACTAAACTTTGTGCTTCATAATCCTTCTGCTTAGCCATTTGGTACAACTTCACAAGCATATTGTGTTATTAATATCCACCACTTACTGAGTTCTCAGAATGAATGCTAGTCAGTGTCATTAATAAATATCTTTTAAATGCCATTTAATACTCATGGTATTAGTATTTTTATCCCTATTTCCAAGATAAGAAAACTGAGGACACATATCAGTAATCATTAGAGCCAGGATTCAAACAAGCGTGATTTCAGCATTAAGGCTATAGTTCAGCAATTTGTTGTTGTTCAGTAATGACCAGGGAGATCCTGTAATTCTTGGTTATCTTGAGTCCTACAGAAATGTATCCTTTAATACATCTACATAGCTTAGTGTCTTCTGTCACTGCTCCCTCATTCTGGAAATTTAAAGTCATGGACATCCTGTTGAATTTGATTGTCAAATAATAGCTTTTCTCCCCCAGCTATAGTCAAAGCAAATGCCTCAGCTCTGTTTTGAAACATGAGCAGCTCATCCCAGGCAGCACATTCATCCCCAGGCAAGTGCTAAGCTAGAATACTATTGTAGCCCTCTCTCTAGTCATTAGATTTTCATCACCCTCACAGATCTTCATTCTCTCCCTTTGTTTTGGCTCTTGTTATAGAGCCCAGGCTGGCTTTGAACTTCTCAAACTTGGGATCTTCCTGCCTCCACCTCCCAACTTCTGGGATCACAAACCTGTGCTGTCACATCTGGTTCTCATTTTATGAACTTCTAATGGAATTTCTAAACATGATATTTTTAATTATGATAACAATTTGAAAGGCAGATGCCATTTGGGCCTTTTTCACAGAAATAGTCCACATGGCCTCCCTAATCCCTTTAAAGTGCACATCAACTTCATTCATATTTTCAAACGCCAAATGGAACAATATTCATTAGTACTAAATTCATTAAGTTTTAAAAACTTGTCCCAGTAGGTTCGTGGATACTTAATGTAATAAGTAACCTTAATTTCTTATCCAGCAGAAATGACTCAACCCAGGTAAAATGAAGCCGAGGCAATATTTGTAGACCGTGTGTGACTCAATTCAGAAGCAACCACATTAGCTCTGCCCCAGTCTCAGCAAATGTTTCTCTATAATTGGGAAAGCTTGACCAAATTAGCCTGTATGTCATGAACTAGGACTACTGAAATGGCCTGGGTTTAATTAATTGACAAGGAGAATATCTGTCTCTTCACATCCTGGTTCTTGTCAGAGCAATGTGTGTTCAAATGGTTCAGCACACCAAGACAGAGGTCAAATATTTTAGCATGTTTTGCTTCAAGTCTTGAATTGACACATGATACAATGTAGTGGTTAGAAGGAAGAAAGAATGTTGCAGTATGAAGAGTGTCCACAGCAATAATTAGCTAACTGTGTAACAACGGATTTTTTTTTTTTTTTTCCTGACCGGGAAGCTTTTCTGTGAAATGGTTGGAAGCACTTGCTTTGGGCAGATTGTTAGCAGGCCTTCTGTAACTGAGAAATGGGTGTGTAGTCGGGAGAGCTGAAGAACATACATGCTACACATGGCAATCAAGAGTCATTGTGACAGGGGGAAAATGCTTTAGGAGATACTCATGGGTCTCTCTCAAATCTTTATGTGAACATTGGTCATGGGACACGATGGTACTGCGTGTCAAGGCTGGCTAACTCTAGCAAAGGATTCTGTTCTATCAATTTCACAACAGAATTGAAATTTTCTTCCTATTACTTCATTCTCAGGTTAGGTGATCAGTAGGAAGCTCCTACACAGAGTCTCTGGGAAATCAAGACTCCTCCTATGATGTGTTCTGACATCCGCTACCCATAAAAGACTTTCCCTGGGTCCTATGCTTCTGGCTGAAAGACAGGGGAAGACAGAATAAAACAGCATTCATCTGAGCACTGACATACTCTGACTCTTCTCACATCTTACTGGCAAGAGCTAGTTTTGTGGTTCCGCTTAGATGCAACAAGAAAGGGGAACAAATGGGTATGCATAGGAAAGACATTCTACAAGAGGGAGGGTGGGGATGTCTCATTTGATGACTGATACTTATAAAATGCTATTATTTTATTTGTTGGCTAATATGCCAGAGTTTTATTTTATTGGTTTGTTTTGACTTTTGCCTGTCTACCAAAAAGAATGTCCTTGCTTTTCACCATTATATTCTCAGGATCTAGCAGGGTACCTAGGACTTCATAGGCATTCAATTAAAGAATGGTTAAACGAGAGAATATCGCTGCTGTGGTAACAAAGATAAAGGAATAGCTCTGACAGTTTCTTGATCAGAAAAAGCTCTATCTAATGAACCACAGTTTTTCAGTGCGTAAGGGGAACATCACCATAATAGACATACATATTGGTGATAATATATTTTAGAAATATTCCTTCTCAGAAAAAGAATGTCCAAAAAAAGTCACAATGATTCTGTTTGATGGGCTCTGGAATGGTTCACTAAAAATGTGATATTTGAGCTAATGGAAAGATGGCATTGTCGGATTAAAAAAAAAAAACAGCTAAGAAAAGACATCTTGGACCTGAAGAATAACATGCACAAAAGACAGTAGTGCTTCCTCCCTTTGGGAACAGAGAATAATTTGGAACAGTTAGAGTGAAGAGTGCTTGAGGGAACAAGAGATGAGTCTGGGAAGGTAAGCCCTAGCCATGGTGTGTCACTGACAAGTTCTAAGCAAAGAACTGACACTGTCAGATTTGCGTTTTACAAAGTTTATTCTGGCAGCAGTTGGAAGGGTATTAACAAAGAGGGTCTGGACTGCAGTCAAGGAAAGCAGCTGGGATGCTATAGGAAATGTGAATGGAAGGCTCAGCGATTGTTAAGTGCCAGCTCCACAAAATACGTTAAATTGTCTCTTCGTTATTCCCAGGGCACAGTATGGAAGCCCTAATGCAACCTTCTTTCCAAAGGATAATTGGCAAACATTTAAAGAATAAGGAAAAAACCATCAATCGTTTGAACTGTTTTGTTGTAAACTATTTTTCATGCTATCACATTTAGTGGGAACCACCCCAAGGAAAATAGAATTATTTATTTATATAGCTCAGCACTCCTTAAACCTTCTTCCCTTTCACCTGAGAGATGTTTCCGTGGCCTCAGATATATATATAATAGGTATACAAATCAAACATTAGCACATGAGAAACCATACAAAAGTTTATTTTATAAACAATCCCTTATTATACACAATGCTTTTACCATTTATTGAATGTGACAACCCAATTTTGCATACTCAGATGAGTATGTTCATTTATTTTTCTGTAAAGAGTTAAATCTTGACTGAGTGTTTCATACTGCTGGACAGAGAGTACCTTCAACAGGTTCAGGTTGACTGCCATTTTGTTTTGTAATCATCAATGCTGAGAATGCCATGTCGCAGAAATATGTAGTAAAAAATAGCAGAAATATGTTTAGCGCTATTCCAGAAATTGTTGGAGATTCTGCCCTAATCCTAAGCCAAAATATATTTCATCATGGCTAATGAAACTCAAGTAAGACACTCAAATAGCAATTTGTAAAATAAAACATTCTAATGCAATACAGTGCAAAGATGTACTAATTTGATACCCACACCGAGAAATGATAGCAGGCAATCATTACAAGTGTCTGTTTTCTCATACTAAATCATTATACTTCCAAAAGAGTAGAAAGCTTTGCATGTAGAGTAAAATCATGTGATTTAGAACACACAATAGCCTAGCAGCAGCTGAAATGTTCCAGGATTCATTGGTGTTGCATGGCATGTGCAATAGCTTGAATGTAGCTGGCACCCATAAGCTTATGGAGAGGGGCACTACTAGGAGGTGTGGCTTTCTTGGATTGGATATGGCCTTGTTGGAGGAAGTATGTTGCCATAGGAGTAGGCTTTGTGGTTTCTTTGGCTCCATCTTCCCTCAGTGTGACCATCAATCAACTTCTCCTTGCCTGAGTCAAGGAGTAGGTAGAACTCTTAGCTCCAGCACCACATCTGCCTGCACTCCTCCACGCTCCCTGCCATGATGTAATGGACTGAACCTCTGAAACCATAAGTGCGTCCCTGCAATTAAATGTTCTTATTTATAAGTGTTGCCATGGTCATGGTCTCTTCACAGCAATAGAGAGCTAACAAAGATAATATGGTAACATGCAACCAAGGATATGGTGGAGTTGCTTATATGGGCAATGCCCGAAGTACATCAGATTCCCTATACCTTTTTTGTTCCTTCTTGAGAAAAGTTTTGTGTAGCCCAGTCTGTCCTCCAACTCACCATGTTAACAGACTGTGCAAATTCACTCTGTAACTAAGGATAACCTTGAACTTCTGTTCTTCCTGCCTCCACCTCTCAGGTTCTGGGGTTATATGCATATGTCACCCAAGCCTAGTTTATCATTTATAGTATGTTGGGGCTAGAACCCAAGGCCTGATGCATGCTAGGCCAGAACTCTCTCAGTTCCCAGGCCTGAGTTCATTACACTTTTGGTTTTTTAGTTAAATTTTGGTTTTTGGACATTCAGAACACTTTCATAGTTAACATATCTCTGTGACTTCTACACTCACTTATGCTACTTTGTATGGGGTTGAACCTGCAGTTTAAGAAGCTATGAATAGATCATTTCTTTGTGATTTTTTTGTTGAAATTCAGTTTTCCTTGCCCTTTTTAACAAAGGACATTCCATGTCCATCATCTTTTAAACTGCTGTGCATGCAGAGATGGGGCTCTTTGCCCTCTCTGTGGCCTTGCCTCAACCTTTTTTTTCTGTAAAAATAGACATTTGTTAACTGTGTCTCAATGTTGTCTTTGTAGATGTGAAACACTCCTAAATTTCCTTTTGCTCTGAGTGATGTTGGCATGGAGTGTTGAAATAGGAGCGGCTGGGCTGCGTCCCCGGCACCCGGCCGCCCGCATGGCTAGCTTATGCTCAGAAATAATTACACGGAAACTGTATTCTTTCAAACACTGCCTGGCCCGGCTAGTTCCAGTTTCTTATTGGCTAGCTCTTATATATTAATCTAACCCATTTCTAATATTCTATGTAGCCCACGAGCTGGCTTACCAGGGAGGATCTTAACCTGCGTCTGTCTGGAGCGGGAGAAATGAAAACCTTGCGACGACTCCACTGCACTGAATGCATTGGGAGTTTATCTTCTACTGTCTACACAAATCTGAAAAGAACGCAAGATTTCCAGTCAGCTCTGGACTAAGGCTTAGCTTTGCCGCTTATTACCGGTATGACCTTGGGCAGGTCACTTTACCACTGCTTAGTGGAAGGGATGAAAAACATAAAAGAAGCTAATGTTGGGACATTGCTTCAGGGCTCAATTAATAGGAATTGTAGTTCCCTCTCCAGAGCCCTCGTTGGCCCCCAGCCCTCGAAATAACCCACATTGCCCCTTTCATCTTCCTATCAGCATTGCTCTTTAACTTGCACTCATGTATGATGATTCAAGGATCACCCCCCCCCCCATCATCTTCTTTAGTTTGGTTGATTCAATAGTATTTTTTATCTTAGTTTTGTTTACAGAGACACAATACACAATATGGCTCAGCACAGCCTCCGACTCACAAGCTTCTTGCCTAATACTTCTGAGTACTGACATTTTAAGTGTGCATCACCTTGCCTATCTTCCTTTACATATGTGTTTGCCTTTTCTTATGTGTGGGTTTATGACCACTAGTGCAGGTGCCTAAAGAGGCCAGAAGATGAAGCTGAAGTCACAGGTGGCTATGAGCTACCTGAAATGAATGCCGGGACCAAAACTCAGGTCTTCTGGAAGTGCACTATGAGCTCTTAGTGCTGAGCCATCTACCCAGCCCCTCATATATCTTTTTATGGAAAACATTTTACACAATATTCTGTGACATGACATCATAATCTGGTCAGTTCTCCCAGTTGGCTATTCTCCTCTTAGCTCTCTCTTCATTTCTGTCTCTCGTTAGTGTGTGTCTGTGTGTGTGCGTGTGTGTGTGCTACATGTGCACATATGTGGATGGAAGCTAGTTGCAAACTTCAGGTGTTATTCCTCTGGAGCAGGCCAGTGAGTGTTTTTGAGTAGCCCATCAGCCTGGGGCTCACTGATTAAGCTAGGTTGGCCAACTAGCTAGCTAGCAAGCTCTGAATCTGTTTCTTCTTCCCCTGAACTAGGATTGCAAGCAAGTGTCACTTTGTGTGTGTGTGTGTCGGGGGGGGGGGGGGGGGGGGGGGGGGGGGGGGGGGGGGGGGAGGCGTCTGTCTGTTTTCCCATGGGTTCTGAGGATTGAGCTCATGTCCTTTCAAGATGAGCCTTTACTAACTGAGCTATATTATCTCCCCACCCATCTCATAGCATTTTCTGCCTTTTCTTATCTCTTGAAAGTTTTTAAACCAAGTCTGGTGACATGTACCTGTAATCTCAACGCTTGGAAGCAGAAAGATCAAGCATTCACTCAGCTCTGGACACTGGTCATGGCTCTCCTGGGTTCTAGACTCTCAAGAAACAAAGAGGCTACATCCTTATCAATAATAAGATTAGTTATAAAAGTAAATCCTTAAGAATAATTTCTCCATTGGTCCCTTGCAAATATGCTTTGTCTTATAAGCTTCCCCAATTAAGTAATCCTACCATGATGTGGTTTGTGATAACTTTTTGTTATTTTTTAAAATATATTTTGCTTCATTATCTGAAAGCCTGGACCCCTGGTTTTCTCCCATCCATGAGAAAATTTCAAGGAAATCATGATTTTCAAGTGTTTCCAGTTCACTACCCACAACTTAACTTTCTTTTTAGTGGGTGTTAATACTTTGGGTTCAATCTGCTTGCCCTGAACTTTTATGGAGGTTTCAACATTTTAAAGCTGTTTTCCAACTCCCACATACCTAGCTATTCTTGGCCCATAATCATTTCATTTGGGGTCTGGCTCTGTTAATTTTTAGTTAACCTTTAAGTAGCACTACAAACATCTTTTCTTATTCTTCCTACTCAATTGCTGCTTTGGTACTATGCACTGTGTGTGTGTGTGTGTGTGTGTGTGTGTGTGTGTGTGTGTGTGTGAAAGGCTCTTGTTTATTTTAAGTAACTTTTATTTTATTTCTTTATTCTACACATAGAACAGGCACCATTACACTCTGCATTTCTTCCTATATACATTAAATGTAATTTAGGATATTAGTTTTGAAGTAATTTAGAAACTGGAGATCATTTCAGTGATTGCAGCTTTCCCATCCTTTGATAATGTGGTTGACAAGTACTTCACAAATACGAGCCTTGATGCCAGCCTTCAACAAAGACCCATTTCCAAAACCAGTGAATTATGCTCAGAGAAAAAAACACAATCTTTTTTATTTTATTGAAATTCCTGTCATAATGCCTTTAGCAATTTTGTATTCAGTTCAACAACCCCAAATCAAAAATCCCAACAGATATTTCTGAGTGCCTACTGTTTACTTCTATCATGATGCATAGGCTCCATCTAATTTCCACAGTATATTTTAATATTAATGAAGAAGATAGAGGGAAATCTGAGATTTACTTTTCTCATTGAGTAAAAACAAAGGCTGCTAGAAGTCTTTAAGTCTTCAAACAACTCCGGGGGAAATATTGATGTTAATCTCACATATATCTTTCAACTCAACAGAAAAAAAAGTCAACATCTGGAACAGGAGACAGAGAAAAATAAGAAAAGACCTTTGAGTTACTTAGGTAATAACCAAAGGCTGTTAAATGTACTGGTGTTCCCTGACCAACCTTCCTGGTTAACCTGTGTCATCAAAATATATGCAGATATTTGGGTTCTATTTCCTGCATCACTGGATGATCCATGAGTTTTCCATTCCAGTCTGGCCATAGGAAATAATTCAGGCATTCAAAGAAATACATACTTTCTACTCACAGACTGCTGTGGTTTAATATGATTTGTCTCCACTAAATTCATGTTCAGGCTTCAACCCTGATTTAACTGTGTCAAGTCATTAAGAGATATTTAGGCAATACAAGTTCAATCCTCATGTATGGATTAATGTAGTTCTTGCAAGAGTGGGGTTAGTTACCAGAAGAGTGGACTGTTATAGTACAAATTTGGTTTCTTTGGTTCTTTCAAGTACTCTCTTGCCCTTTCCCCTTAAGGTCCTCTGGTGACAGAGGCTAAGAAAATGTTGGGGAGCCATGAGATAAAATAAATCACTTTTTAAAATATATTCTTAAATGAAATAGAATTACATCACTTTTTTCCTCCTTCTAGCTCCCTCCCAGGTATACCTCTTCAATTCCTCCCATTTCTCTCAAATTGATAGCCTCTTTATCTTTGAGTTTTATTGTTACATACATATACATCTATATGTACACACACACATATATACATATACATATATATGTATATATATACACACACATGTTTAGTCCATATTTTTGTATATATTGTTTCAAAGCTGGCCCCTTTACATTAGACAACAATTAAAGGTCTCACCATTTTGAGAGACTAATTGTCCTCCCAGCATTCATTAGTGTCCTGTAGTTCTTTGTTTAGGAGTGGGATCACATGAAATTTTATCCCTCCCACTTTAGCATATCCATTGATACTGACATTGTTCTGGTTTTATATATGCAGTTGTTTCTAGGATAGACTGTTTTACAGCACACATCCTGGTTGTATTAATTTTCTATTGCTATAATAAAACACTATGACCAATTATAGAAGAAAGGTTTTATTTTGGGATTACAATTCCAGAGAGATAGGAGTCCATTGCCATCGTGGAGGGGAACATAGCAGCAGGCAGGCAGCAATGTGCTGAAGCAGCAGATGAGAGCTCATATATTGGTCTTCAAGTAGGAGGCAGAGAAAATGATGGGAATGGTGGGGAGGTATACATCTCCCACCAAGGGCACACCTCCTCATATTTCCCAAATGGTTCCATCAATGGGACCAAGTATTTAAACATGTAAGGCTATGGGAGGCATTCACATTAAAACCACCACACAGGTATTGTGATGTTCCCTGAGCCACAGATGCAGGAGCTATGTGATACAGATATATATGCTGGGGCTGAGCTTTCCAAAATCCAATGATCTCTTCGTTGTGTTTAGGTTGTGGTTTTCTGTGATGGTCTCCATTTGCTGTAAAGAGAGGTTTCTTTGATGAGGGGCTGTACCTACACTCAACCTGACTTATATGGTTACTATATGTTGTATATTCACATCTGGGATTTGTCCCTAGAAACTACAGATGAGAAAAAAAAAAACATGTGTCATTTATTTTTTTTTGTTCTGAGTTACCAAGTTCAATATATGGTATCTTTTCTAGTTCTACCAATTTGATGACATAAGTTACAAAATAATCCCACACTATTTCAGAACTACATATAATAAAAGGTTATTTACTTAGGGGTAGACTCTCAAATCACAGTCCTAGATCACACTCCTCTGCACAAACAGGAAACAGGAACTGAATCTAGCAGCTGGAAGCGAGAGCTGGAAGCAAGAGAGCAAGTGCACACTTTACAGTTTCATGTATAGTATAAGAGACAAAGTCCAAGTGGGCTGGTATCTTAAAGGCTATTGGCTGAAGGAACTTCCACAACACCAACTGACCTGCAAATGTCATAATTTCATTTTTTTACAGCTTAATAGTATTCCATTCTGTACTACATTTTTGTTATCTGTCACTCAAAGAACATTTAGGTTGTTTCAATTTCCTGGCTATTGTGAATAAGGCAGCAATAAACTTTGGTAAGTAAGTATCTGTGGAGTGAAACCTCTTTTCTTTGTAAGCTGTGCAGCCTCCAATGTTCTGTTATAGAAAAAGAGAATGGATAATAACACTACCATTTTCAGGTCTACATAACCTATCACTCCTTTATCCCATCTACACACATTGACTTACTTTTAAAAATCATTTATTTGTTTATATTTCATGTGTATAGGTGCTTTCCTGCATGCATGTCTATATACCATGTACAGTTAGTGTCGGCAGAGGTGAGAAGAGGAGGTAGAATCCCCTGGAACTAGAGGTATGGACAGATGCCTTAACCATTAAGCCATGTCTCCAGTCCCTACATGGGCTCATTAAAATTATTTATTTCATTTTTAGTTACATATATGTGTATGGGTATATGCATATGGGTATGTGCACTTGTAAGTGCAAGTGCCCACAGAGTTCAGAAGAGAGTATTAGATCTCCTGGAGCTATAATTGGTTATGAACTGCGCAATGTGGGTACTGGGAACCGAATTAAAACCTGAGTCCTTTGTAATGGCATAACATACCCTTAACCTCCGAGTCATCTCTCCAGCGCACATTGGCTGACTTAAGACAAAATTGCAAGGATAGCTTCCAGCCATATTGGAAGGACACTTTCTTTTTCAGTCAGACAAGGAAGGAAAAGTTCCCTTTGTGAAAGGCATCTTGAGAAGGACACTGGAGTGGAAAGTCCAAAGGGATAGAATAAGCAATATTTACCATAGGTTCTTTGGCCTGGGTTTGATGTTCCTACAGAGAGAAGAGCTTAAGGTAGAAGTTGAAGACCAATGAAATCCCTCACAGATAATTTTTTTTAACTTTTTATGTGTAAAGGTATTTTGACTTCATGCATGTCTGTATCCCATGTGCATGCCTGTTACCCATGGAAGTCAGAAGAAAGTTTCATTCTTCTTGGAATGAAGTTACAGATGGTTGTTATCTGCCTTGTAGGTGCTGGGAATCAAAGCTGGGTCCTCCAGAAAAACAGTAAGTGTTCTTCACCCCTGGACCATCTGTCCAGTTCCCCTCAGGGATATTTTAAAGAAAGCAGGTACAAACAAATGGGAATATAAAGGGAAGAATGTAGCAAGCAACACTCAGGAGTAACTGACAACTCTATTTGTGGACACATGTGAAGTATTAGTCTGAGGACTCTCAAAATTACTGGAGAATACTTAAAGGTTGTGAAGTTGAGATCCTTATACACAGTTGGAAGCTGGCAACTCAGTAAAAATCGGAAGCTGGGCAGTAGTGGCACATACCTTTAATTCTACCACTCCGGGGGCAAAGGCAGGTGAATCTCTGTGAGTTCAAGGCCAGCCTAGTCTACAGACTGAGTTCCAGGACAGACTCCAATGTTACACAGTCTCAAAAAACAAACAAAAAATAGGCATTGGGTTACTGCTGATAATACTTTCCCCCATACTACCATACAAAGCACTGGATGTCATCAAGAGCTACAACTCAACCTTGAGACACTTCATGCTCAGAAAGAATTTAGGCCCCAGGAGTGGAAAAAGAAAGTTAACTCTAGTCATTCCTTGCAGAACACAGAACACACTCTTTCCTCACCATTCATATATGTACACGTCACCATTCTTGTTTACTTTAAAAGCAGTTCCATGGAAAATCCAAGGTCCTCCCCACTCCATCCAGGTCTAGGAAGGTGAACATCCAAACTGGTTAGGCTCCCACAAAGCCAGAACATGAAGTAGGATCAAAACCCCGTGCCATTGTCCTTGGCTTCTCATCAGCCCTCATTGTTCGCCATGATGAGAGAGTCCGGTTTTATCCCATGCTTTTTCAGTCACAGACCAGCTGGCCTTGGTGAGCTCCCAATAGATCAGCCCCACTGACTCAGTGGGTGGGTGCACCCCTCGTGGTCCTGACTTCCTTGCTCGTGTTCTCCTTCTTTCTGCTCCTCATTGGGACCTTGGGAGCTCAGTCTGGATTTTCCATGGGGCAGGGAACCCTGACTGCTCTTCGGACTGGAGAGGGAGAAGGAGAAAAGTGGGGGGAGGGGGAAAGGGGCGGGAGGAGGGGGAGGGAAATGGGAGGCTGGAAGGAGGCGGAAATTTTTTAAATTTTTTTTCTTCTTTTCAATAAAAAAATAAAATATTTTTGTAGAAACAAAAAAGCAGTTCCAAAAGGATACATTATCACAAACCCCATTCTCTTAATTGTCCTTGTACTCCTATCCCTCTCCATCCAGTAACAAAGTGCACTAATTCTGAGTAAAGATTTGGTTTCTGCTGAAGAGTTAAACTTTTTCTTGTGGTCCCTTGTTATCTAAAAGAAAGAGGCCTCTTTAATCACCCAGCTTCTCAGTTTGTTCTCAGAGCCCTCCGAAGTATCTTTTTATCCCTCACACTTACTGATCCCCTTTGCATTTCTGTGCACCTCCATCTTTCTCCACTTCACCAGCCTATCCAGTAGCCAGCAAGCTAACTACAATAAGAGCCAAAGCCACAAGTTTAATCACCCCAGGGCACTTATCACAGAATAAAAAATAATCTCTCAGCCAAAAATTTGACCTTGAGACTTCAGGAAAAGTGCTGAAAAGTTGGGACAGCAGTACCGCTTTATCTACAGTTTTGTTTTCTGCAGTTTCCCTCTAATGCACTAGGATCTGAAAGTATTAGATTCATACTTTTATCACCATGAACTTATAATTTAACCTGCATGACATTCCAAGGAATACGATGAAATCTCATGCCATCTCTGTTAGAACAGCATTACCCCATTATCTATTGTGTTTTGCCTGCCCATGAGTAGCTCTGCTCTCTTCATTATCAGATATCTCACAGTATCACAGTGTTTGTGCTCAAGTAACCATTACATAGTAGCCTGATACTCCCACCAATGCCTGATTATATAATAATAATGATTAATAACAATAAAAGACGAGCATGACTGCTCCTAGGTATTGTGAAGGAGAAACTTGATTGTATATAAAAGGGAAAACACAGTCAGATGCAAAGGACATCTGGAAGAGTTCAGAGTGAACATAACCTTGAGCCAGGACATGTGAAAAGAGGGGGTAGAAGAGAGGGGACAGGAGCTGCCAACCAAGATAGCGCTCCTGGGCCAAGAGACTGGGTTCTATAGGGGCCAGATGAGCTGGAGGAAGGAAAGACCAGCCCAGTCCCTCGACTGGAGAATTTGGGGTAGGGAGCTGAGTATGCAACTCAGGAGGACCCTGTAATAGGTGGAGACTGAGGGATGCTGGGAGAATATCAGCTTTGATATGTTAATGGACACCTCAGTTAGCCATTTGTCCTGGGTTTGAAATTTCAATGCCAATGGTATTCAACCATTAAAGCTTGATATTATCTCTCACCATTAAAGAAGGGTGAATGGAGTAGAACTGTGAGAAATTTCCTTAGTCTATCAAAGATTATAGGCTAGCCAAATACTCATATTTCCTGAATCTTTTCTCTTCCCCAATGAGCTAATTTGCCAGTCACATTAGATTGTCATGTTCAGCTCTCACCAGTCAATCACATGAGATATTGTCACCACTTACAACAGAGACATAAGATGGATGTCATCTTGGCCAGGTGTATCTGTTACTCTAGTTTGGGTATTAAAGCACCCCTTTTTTACAGAAAGAATTGCCTTGTTGAACTATTGCCATTCGTGTGTTTCTTTGTGCTATATTGGGATTATTCTTTTTTCTAACACTATAAAATATATGAGAAACAGACTAAAACAATACAACATTTGCTATAGTCAATTGTAATAGTTATTCAAACTTACTGTTGATTATTGTTAATCTCTCCCTGTGCCTGATCCATGAATTAAATGTTAACATAAGCATATATTTTCAGAAATTATAAAGAAAAATAAGGTCATGGGAAAGGAGCTGGCACAGAAGAACTTTGCTGGGAGATGCGGCCCTGAAGATGGATAGCCTCTTTCCTATCCAGAAAAAAAAAAAAAAGATGCACTAGGAGAGATGGCTTACATAGCATGACAATGGGTCTGAAACAAAGAATCTTCAAATCACCCAAATAAAAGCTTTAGATATTTTGTGGTTTGGAGAGAGGTTATTTGTTTTTTGTTTGTTTGTTTGTTTTGATTGTTAGAGGTTTTCAAAAGAGTGGCAGGAATTTCCAAAATATGAGATTTAGTCTGGCCTAGATATCAAGGGACAAAAGGCAGGAGGTATATTACAGTTACAAGGGGAAGGTCCTGGGCTTGATTTTCCTGCTAAGACTGGAGGACTGATTCTTCTCAGCAGGTGCTGGCCAGTTCTTTGTTTTAAGGATGAAATTCAGAAGGTGGGAAACATGACCTGATTTCTGAGAGGGTCAGAAAGGCAGCTAGAGGGTGTGTGATCGAACCCATATGTATAAGAAAAATATAGAATATATATGGTTCAATACTATTCAATTTCACAAATCCAATTGAGACCTTGGAATGTATCCTGAGGATAAAAGAGGGCTTATATCAAGAAACCAGTGACTTGCTGTGAATTCCCACAGCTTAGAAGTTATATATTTAGGGTTCAGTAGGCTCCTTCATATTGGAAAGCCTTAGAACTTCAAAACCATGCACCCCCTGCTCCTTCACTTTTAATTTATTCTTTTACTCATGTGTGTTAGGAGATAGAGTCTTGTGTCTTAGCCTAGGCTTTCCTCAAATTAGTATCCTCTTGCCTCAGCCTCCTGAATACAAAGTGCTGGGATTACAGAGATACACCACTCACTCCTGTTATATTTTCCTGGAATTCCATTTTCTAATCGGTGTTTTCTAGAAAATAATTTTCCAGCAGTCACAATAAAGCCTAGATTCTACTTCACTTTCATATAAAGTCTAAGGATAAATAAAAATCTTATTTAACATGTTAGTCAGATTTCTATAACTATAACACAATTAGAGAATCGATTTGTAAAATGGAAAAGTTTATTCTAGCTCATGGTTTGGGAAGTTTCAGTTCATGGGACCTGTGGTGAGATGGCACAACACTGCAGGAGCGCCAGCGTATTAGTCAGGGTTCTTGGGAGTAACAAAATTTACAGAATGAATATCTATCTTTATCTATCTATCTATCTATCTATCTATCTATCTATCTATCTATCTACATATATATGCATATGGATATATATGGAGATTTATTAGAATGACATACAGGCTGCAGTCCAGCTAGTCCAACATCTACCAACAGTTCAGTCCATAGTGATGGATGTCTCAGCTGGTCTTCATTATGTGCAGGAATCCTGACAAAGTAGGCTTTAATGAAAGGGAAGGAAAGAACTTGCTAGGGAGAATACTAGAAAGCAGGCAAAAAAAGAGCAAGCTCACTCCCCCTTGTCCTATATATAGGCTACCAGCAGAAGGTGTGGTCCACATCAAAGGGGGAATCTTCCCATCTCATAAGATCTGGATTAAAAGGGGGTCTTCCCACCACAAAGATCCAGATTAGAAGTGAGTCTTTTCACTTCTAATGATTTAATTAAAAAAAAAAATCCTCACAGGTATACCCAGTCATTAGGGTTTTGGTTAATTCCAGCTTCTCAACCACCTGGGTTTTAATTAATTCCAGCTGCCCAACTATTTTGGTTTTAGTTAATTCTATATATATTAAGTTGTCAACCAACAAAAGCCATCATACCCAGAAAGCAATGAAAAGCAAACAAAGGGGCTGAGGAGCCCTTAGGATGCACCAGGGCATGCTCTCAGTGATATTAAGACCTCCTATTAGACGCTACCACTTAAAGCTTCTACTACATTCAAATAGTACAACTCTGGAGGCTAAACCTTTAACATACAGGCCTTTTGAGGTCATTTAAGAGCAACCTAATTTTCTTTTTGGCTAGGGGATGATGTTTTGGGGGGTCACCCTCACATAGTTACTAATTTATAACTTCAGTAGCTATATATTCTGCTAGATTTTGATATATGCTTATTGATCTACATTTTGAACTGATAAGAAACTTGTAGTAATAGGCAAAAACTGTCAAAATGTGGTTTTAAAAATCATATCAAAATGGCTAGAAAAGGACTATCATGAAGAAAGGGGTTGTCGTAGGTCTACTTTGTAGTAATGAGGACAGGACCTTGGTGGGTGAGTCAAAATTATGCTGTTTTGTTATTCAGAAGCAGTAGGGTTGGGACCGATCTGCGGGAATTGTACATTTGTAAATAGAAGTAGGTTAAAGTAATTAATCCTATGTCTTGCAGCTCTAACATTTTCTCCCTTAAGAGAGATTACCTAGGGTCCAAGGCAACTAACAACAAGGTGTAATGATAAAGTGGTTGCATTTCTCTGATCTTGGAACAGTTTATGTGTTTCAGTGTGTGTTAGTGTTTTGTGGCAAAGTGTACCAAAGAGTAAGTCTGAATTTGGTGAACCCTCATAGCCTTACTGAAGAGAGAGGCATTAATACTTTTAAAAGCATAAAGTCTCAATTGTAAAAGCAGTTCACTTGACAGAGCCCAAAAGCAATTAGATACCATACTGAGAGTGTGAGTAGGGGTAAGATCCTGGTTGATACTTCTGTCGACCTGACAGAAGATAGAGCTATCTAAGAAAAGGAATCTCAGTTGAGGAAAGTGCCTCCATAGAATTGACCTGTAAGCAAGCCTGCAGGGCATTTTCTTGATTTATGATTGATGTGGGAGGGCCCAACATACTGGGGGCGGTGCCAACCCTGGGCAGGCAGCACCCTGGGCAGGCAGTCTTGTAAGAAAGCAGGCTGAGTTAGGACAAGGCATGGACAACAAGTCAGTAAACAGCACTCCTCCGTGTCCTTGGCTTCATATCCAGTCTGCAGCTTCTTTCCTTGAGTCCTGCCTTGTTTTCCCCAGATGATAGACATGACTTGTAAGCCAATTAAACTCTTTCTTCCCCAAGCTGCTTTTGCTCATGGTGTCTGTCACATCAATAGAAAGTGGGGAATGGGGAAGCTTCAATAACATGGGTGGGTGATTTCTCTGTTTCTACTTTCATGTATAATGAAATGAACATATGAAGAAGAAGAAGCCCTGCCCATTACTTTTGGGGGTATCACTTTTTTAAATTACCGTGTTATTCAAGCCCCTGGATAAATTACCTCATTTAGGAGTCTTACTCTGACCATTTCAGTGCGGAAATGTGTCCTTCATCTGTTCATATGAGAGAAAACATTAAAGCAACCTTCATAAAATCATTCACAGAACAGCAAAAATATGGCCCTTCAATCTAATGCCTTGCTAGCACAGTGAAATTCATGTTACTTTAGACCAGAGATAGAACACTTATTTTTGTGCTAAGCATGGTATTGACAGAAGAACAAAAACATTTTCGTTTTATTTATTTATTTATGCAAAAAAACAGATTTGGTTTAATATTGCAACAATAGAAAACAAACCCAAGCACTACACACTAACAAACATACTACAACCCAAGAAAGGGGGCATGCATAGGCTACAATCACAAGCTAAATGTTTACAGGGGATCACAGAACTGTCTATGACCCCGTTGTGGCAGTGGTGGTACAAGCAAGTACTATATCTGGAGATACCAGTTCCCACCCCAGCAAAACTTTATTTTCACACAACAGTAAAAGGCATAGTCACTTAAGAGTATGCAGTCCTCACAACGAAGACGTGGACCTGCTGTGTTTTGGTGGCTTCACTGGCTTTTTCCAAGCTGCTAGTACTACAGCAACAAATAACAAACAAGGCCTCGTGGCTTCTGGCTGATCCGGGCACCTTCAAGGGCACAGATGTGAATTTCCATCAGTTTCAGTCTTGGCTGCAGTTCCGTATCTCACTCCAAGGAGTAGGTAATGACAGCAGCTAGCCCAGAACTGAGATTCCCTTTATCCTTGGAGGTTCTTATTTAGGACCCTGTTCTTGTGAACACAGGCGGGGCACAGCATGTTGTCCTCCAGGTATGGGGGTGGAAAGGTACAGGCTGGCAGCAGGAAGAGGGCAATCACTTTCCCCTTCTTCTCAGGTACCAGGCTTGTACAGTGTGGAACTGCAGCTGAACCCATCCTCTTGAGTCTGCTGGAAGGCTTCTCCCTTGGACCACACACCACAGTTCCCCATAGGTCTCAGGCGTTGTAATGGACTGCAGGGCCTCATTCTTGTTAGCATTGGCTACAATCCTGGACCAAGACACCAACACTGCCTCAGAGGCAGTTGTGGTCACAATGGTCGTGCTGACTTCTTCATAGAGGACAGGAGGTTCAGTAAGGGCAGGCATCTGCTCCTCGGGTACAGGGACCATTTCAAGAGGAACTATCACCTGAGGGCATGACTCTTGTCCCTCCTCCGTCTTCGTCTTCATTTTTTTTCTGACATATTTTCACCCTGGCCTCTTTCGGTGCGTCAGGAATGTTCTCTAATTCAGGCATTTGTTTGGGGAAAGAACTTGCAAGGAGTCGTTTGTAAGTCTCTAATTTCTGGCCGTTGCTGCTCATTCTTGCACCATTCCCGCAAAATGTCTCGGTGAATCAGGTTCACGGGGGCAGATAATCCGGTAGAGGAGGAACTGGTATTTTCCTAGGAGTGGGTTTTGGAGTCTCAGCATCTCCTGCTTTCTTGTTTGATTTACAATAGTTCTCTTTTGCTATCTTGTTTGCTCTTTTTTTTTTCTTTGCAGGGGGCTTTGCAAAGGATGTGTTCGGTTGACTAGACATCAGGCAGTCCACTTCTCTTGGCTCTCTTGTGCTGCTCAACTCCTTGTTTCCAGCATCCTCTATCTTCGAATTAGATGAAAGAAAATTCTTCCAGACATTTTCGTTTTAAATATGAAATTAAAGCACAAAGCATGTAAGTGCTTTGTCGAGTTACCATAGAGAAATCCCCAAATCCCTGGAACTCCACGTGTCCACCAACACCAGCACACAGTTTCCTTTCCATGTGTCATCCATTCAAGTTATATAAGGAAAGGCATGTTGCCAATCTGAGGACATGGTAATGCAAACTCCTGGCCTGATACTCATAAAGAAAATCCCAGGGACAGATGTTGACCAGCTGAACTAAAAGGTACTACACTCACTAGTACAATCACGAATTCAGCAGCAGTTTGGGAATCTTCAGGGCTCTCATTTCTCTAAGCTGTCTATGAGTACAGAGGTGACCTTTAACTACTAATAAGCCACATGAGCCTGAGTCTGCTCCTTGATTTTAGACATGGAGACTTTAGAAACATACTCAGGTAACAAAAACTTTCAACAACCTAGACCCATGCACTTAATATACAAGACATCACTTATTAAGGATTTAAGTATATACCTATAAAATAATGTGCTAGTTTCTACTGGGATGATGGCTCCATCCCAACTCCATAAAATCAGAAGTACCTGCACTCAGGACCTTTCCAAATCTCACTCTGAGTATTTCGTCATCTAGCCGTTCATTGCATTGATGTGGGATTCCCCTTTGCATGCTGTGAATACAATTGGTTAATTAATAAACAAAACTGGTTTGGCCTGATAAGGCAAAAGAATAGAGATAAACAGGGAAAAACTAAACTGGGTGCTGGGAGAAAGAAGGACGAAGTGAGAGAGACACCATGTATCTCCACAGGAGACATGCTGGAACTTTAGCCAGTAAGCCACAGCCATGTGGCTACACACAGATCAATAGAAATGGGTTAAATTAATATGTAAGAGTTAGCCAATAAGAAGCTAGAGCTAATGGGCCAAGGAGTGATTTAAATAATATAGTTTCTGTGTGATTATTTCGGGGCTAAGCTTCAGAAAACAAACGCAGCCTCCTTTTAAAATACTCCTTGTAACAAATTAACAATACTAACTAATCTGTTTACCTGGGCTCAGTAAACTACTCCTGAAAATTGAAACCTAAATAATGATGGGGATTATTGACTTTGCTGACCTGTCCAGATCTTGTCTGCTGAACCTGGCATCTGAGAACCTGAAAGAATGGGGCAGACTAAAGTCTAATGCTATAGACAACCTTACTTTAGTTCCAGTGTACCTTTATATACTAATGTAACAAAGAAAACAATGATCAAAGGAAGGTTGTTTGAGTTCAGAAAAACATGATCAGAAAAACATGTAAAGAAATGTCGGTAAACACATACTAAATGTTAACAGAGCAACCCTTTACCAGAGCTTTCTCAGGATAGACCTATTTAAACACAATTGTCTGGCACATATATCTGGGGAAACATGAAAGCAAGGCAGAAAACCATGTCCAGATTGAGGGCACACTGACCAAATTGGGTTTTACAGCTATGCTCTGACATCCAACAAGAATAAACTCATCTTATAAGTTGAATGTATATGTTTGTCACAGGAGGCACAAAATCACAACCAAGAAGAATCCAGGAACAAAATGCATCTGAGGTAAAAGGCTTCTGCCTTTTTTTTCCTGGAGCCTCTCTCATAGTTACTTAAGGCGCTGTTCCCCATGAGTCATTCTTTGAGCATGCTCCAAAAGGGGAGAATCACCAATGTTTGTCAGGTCATACTAAAATTATAGGTTACCTGAGAACCTAGTTGGATTGGCTTCTGAAGTATGTGGGGGAGCACCTTATGGGACTGAGCAGCTAACCTATGTGGTCTGCAGTAACTCTGTTAATGTCAGAATTGAATTGAGCTGTAAGGCAACTAACTAGTGTCAGAGAATTAGTTGGTGTAAAACAAGCAAAGCAGCAACAATGTGAAAAGGAACAATAACAAAAACCAAGAACACCTATTTGGTCTACAAAATGTTCTGTGTTGTGTGTTAAGCATATAGATTCAATGACAAAAAATCCATTTTTCTCCATGTGTTTTGGTAGAAACACAGACCAAAGATTTAGAAACACCATACTCCTTTAGAAAGAAAAAGTCATTTATCAAGTTTTTCTACTGCTAAAAAATGTCGCCTTGATGGATATGGCTAAACAGAGCATTGAAGGAATGGAAAGGTCTGTCGTTTCTAGAAATAAACTTGTTGAGTTTTCCCCATTTCCAAACTTAGTCAAAGTAATATAGTTTTAATAAATACAGACCTAATAGAATAGCATTATTTGAGCTTATGAATTGTTAAGCCTATTTTTTGTAATGATTAATGATGAATCATTTCATAAAGCTGAGGCGATTCATCATCGGAACAGCATGGATTTACAAAACAGGTGTGCTGGAAGTCTACAAACTCCATAATACCAAGTTTTCCTCTCTGTAATTTGAAGGTTTCCAAGCCACCTGCAAACAGGAACAGAGCAAGGCAAGTAGGCGGTAGCTGTACTCAGCTCCCCGCCTTCTCACATCTTCACAGGATCTAATACATTCATCTCTAACAAACTGCAAATGACAGGTAGAGTCCAATTTCAAAAGAGGTCTAGCAGTGGTTTCTGAAAAGATTGTGCAGTTTTTATAGCAGTGTTTTCCTTTCAAATATTTTGTCCCTGCTGTGCTATTTTAAAGGATTTAAAAGAAAGAGAAGAGAGACAAAAGGAGAGCAACAAAAATGCATCTGCTCCAGAGTTCAGATGTTTTAAAACATGGGGACTGCTTCCCAGAATTATGCTACAGACAGAGAGATATAAAGTTTATTTTAGATAGAAAATACAAGGTGATGCTGCATGATGCTGATAACTGCCTCCTGGATTCCAACTCCTCTGAACTTTTAAACTCATCCCATGATGGAATGAAAATGATCATGGCCATCTTTGGGGCTCATGAAGTGTTTAGGTTATTTAAGGTGAAATTATATTAATATTAATAACCAAAAATAAAAATGCTTGAATTTTGATATACATGTATGACATG
This sequence comes from Alexandromys fortis, assembly GCF_014885135.2. Classification (NCBI taxonomy): domain Eukaryota; kingdom Metazoa; phylum Chordata; class Mammalia; order Rodentia; family Cricetidae; genus Alexandromys; species Alexandromys fortis. Next base: position 400,163 of record NW_026068348.1, read on the forward strand.
TTCAGTCATTATAAGAAATGTTTGGAGAGACTATAAAACAAGATAGCATAATGGAAAAAGGTTATGAATTCTATTTAAAATATATGATTGAAAAAAATATGACTGTTAGCAATAGCACAGAGTATCTCTAAGTGATATTTTCAGTATGTATCAAGCATCAGAGAAAAACTTATGTTCAGTTTGCTATTAGAAGACAGTAAGACTTAAAGATATATCTTCCCCTTCCCCTTTCTTTGATGAGCTCTCATATTACCTAGGGTGACCTTAAACCTCCAATGTAGCCAATGTTGGTCCTTATTCACTTAGCTCCACCTCCCAAAGCATGGATTACAGGCACATGCCACTATGGCCAACTTAAATTGTTCTTGCTTTCTGACAAATACTGTGTGGCCTCTTTTTCCCATTGTTTTCATATTTCTACAGATGAAACTTACTCTTACATAAAGTCAGGAATTACAGAATTTTACTTTTATAGTTTGTTTCTTTTTCGTAAAGATTCATGACATTTATCTTTGATCATCCTCTAATCTCAAGCTTCTAGTGTCCATTTCATGTTCATTTGGCTGTCTAATTGTTTGTGTTTCTCTCCATATAATAGTCTGTGTAAAAACAAATAAGAAAGATCTAGAAGCAAAGTATATCTTTAAAAGGGAAATGTCATTTATCAAGTTTTTCTTTGCTAGGACAAAAAAAATGTCACTGTTCTAGTTTGTTTTCTGTTACTGTGATAAACAACATGACCAAAAAGCAACTTGCAAAAGGAAACAGGTTTATCTTGATTACACTTCCACCTCATAGTCTATTGATGTGGGATTCCCCTCTGTATGCTGTGAATATGTTTTATTACCATTGGTTAATAAAGAAGCTACTTTGGTCCATGGCAGGGCAGAATAGAGCAAGGCTGGAAGAGATATATAAAAAGAATAGGTAGAGTCAAGGAGACACCATGTAGCTGCCAAAGAAGACAGATGCCAGAAATTTACTAGTAGGCCGTAGCTTTGTGGTGATATGCAGATTAATAGAAATGGGTTAATTCAAGATGTAAGAGCCAGCTAGAAATATGCCTGAGTCATTGGCTAAGCAGTTTATATATATAGTTTCTGTGTGATTATTCAGGCCTGGGCAGCCAGGAAAAGAATGAGCAGCCTCTGCTTACAGTCTATCACTGAAGAAAGTCGGGGAAGGACTCAAGTGTCACAAACCCACAAGACTATACAGTAAAAGTACAGCTGACAGATCCATAGACAAACCCACAGAAGTATCATCCTAGGGGAACCCAATCTGGAAAGCTTCAGGAACACCTGTCTTTTGGGTAGTTGCTGTCAATTCTGTAGAAATCTTGTAAAGTCACAGCTCTTCTTCCTTCCATATTGGGAATCATCCCAAAATATCCCAACAATGTATAAATCTTCATTGAGATAACTTCTTCCTGTATGGGTAACTGGATGACTTTTCCCACACTTTGGGCTACTGGTGTAAAAGCATCCACTCAGCCAAACCTTTGTTCTCATAGTCAAATCTACAAAAAGCTAGTCCCCCACAATTATCCTCATTGACAGGACTTTCACAAAGAAAGGAGCCCTGTAAGTATGTGGTCACATAAGAACCTCAATAAGGCATTGAGTAGGGGAAAGAGTATATTTGCTCTTATGACTAAAACTGTTTGCGAGTAAATATATTAATACACATAAGTCTTTGTTTTTACCATGTGCCTTTTATTCTTTCTATACTCTTTCCAATTTTCTCTCAATGTTCCTCACTCTTCCTTGTTGTTCCCTCTTGATGGTCCCTCTTGATGCTCCTCCTAATCCCACAAGGTTTCCAGTTTATGTATCCACACAGACATAGTTACAATTCCATAGGCAATAACAATAGTACCAAGTATGCATTTCTTAGGGCTAACAAGATGGAAGGAGATTGACAAGCCTTTTGTCTCAGAAGGGGTGTGGCTGTGAAGATCCCCTGCAATATTGGGAGAATTAGGATAGCACTTGGTCCCCAGGCTAAGTATCAGGGTGATGTGGGGGAGCTGTATCTGCTGCCACCCAGGTGAGAAGGAATTCCTTTCTCTGGGGCTGGTTTAGTGACACAAGCTTTTTTCTTATATATTTTAGGGATAAAGGTACAAACGGTTAATTTCCTAGACTAAGACCTTGTGTCAAATGAAAGGTGAAGGTAAGTACAGAATATTAATAGCTTATTAGAGTAAAGCAAAGGTCAGTTGATTACACCTTCCTGAGTCTGCTGATAGAGAAAGGAGGGCCACACAGACCTGTTTATCAGTAAGCAGACATAATGTCTCTCCTGCTCAGTGCCTATTGCTCAGGGTGCCTTTCTTGTCAATAAGTCCTGTCAATAAGGACAATTGTGGGGGACTAACTTTACATAGATTTGACTATAAGAACAAAGGTTTGGCTGAGTGAATGCTTTTACATCAGTGCCCCACAGTTTGGGAAAAGTCATCAAGTTTCCCATACAGGAAGAAGTTATCTCAACAATTTATGCTACTGCTGGGGTATTTTGGGATGAATCATACTATGAAAGGTAAAAGATCCATGGCTTTACAAGATTTCTACAGAATTGACAGTGACTATCCAAAGGACAGATGTTCCTGAAGCTCTGCAAATCAGGTTCCCCAGAGGATCATACTTCTGTGGGTTTTTCTTTCTTTCTTTTTTTTTTTTGATTCTTTTTTTATTTATTTATTAAAGATTTCTGTCTCTTCCCCACCGCCGCCTCCCCTTTCCCTCCCCCTCCCCCAATCAAGTCCCCCTCCCTCGTCAGCCCAAAGAGCAATCAGGGTTCCCTGCCCTGTGGGAAGTCCAAGGACCACCCACCTCCATCCAGGTCTAGTAAGGTGAGCATCCACGAAACTGCCTAGGCTCCCACGAAACCAAAGGGTCCAGTAGGATCAAAAACCCATTGCCATTGTTCTTGAGGTCTCAGTAGTCCTCATTGTCCACTATGGTCAGTGAGACCGGTTTTAACCCGGGCTTTTTCAGACCCAGGCCAGCTGGCCTTGGTGAGTTCCCGATAGAACATATAATTCGGGTTCTTAGAGAAGCTAAATAAGAAGGAGAACCCAAAGAAAATCATATAGGCTTCCTCCTGAATATTAACCTTCATCAGGCGATGAAAGGAGACAGAGAGAGAGACCCACAATGGAGCACCGGACTGAAATCTCAAGGTCCAAATCAGAAGCAGAAGGAGAGAGAGCACAAGCAAGGAACTCAGGACCGCGAGGGGTGCACCCATACATTGAGACAAGGGGGATGTTCTGTGGGTTTTTCTATGGATCTGTCAGCTGTACTTTTACTATATAGTGTTGTGGGCTTGTGACACTCAAGCAGAAACTATGGAGGGCTGCTGCTTCCTGGATTGCACCCAGATTCACGTTCAACTACCTTTCTTATACAGCCTAGGCCAACCTACCTAGGGATAGTATAACTCACAGTGGGCTAGGCCCTTCTACATAAAGTTGATATCAAGAACTGACTGTAAAAAAGAATGGGTCTCTGACTCTTTTGCCTGCTCTTGGGACTTTTTTCCTTCTTTTGGCTTGCCATGTCCGCCTTGATATGAGAGTTTTTGCTTCATCTTATTATATCATCTTTTGTCATGTTTGATTGTTATCTCTTAGATGTCTGTTCTTTTCTAATCAGAAATATAAAGGGTTTCTGGATAGAAGGGAAGTTGAAGAAGAACTAGGAGTAATAGAGAGAGGGAAAACTATAATCAGAATATATTGAATGAGAATAGAATCTGGCCGGGTGGTGGTAGTGCACGCCTTTAATCCCAGCACTCAAGAGGCAGAGGCAGGCGGATCTCTGGGAGTTTGAGGCCAGCCTGGTCTACAAGAGCTAGTTCCGGGGCAGGCACCAAAGCTACAGAGAAACCCTGTCTTGAAAAACCAAAGAGAGAGAGAGAGAGAGAGAGAGAGAGAGNGGCACCAAAGCTACAGAGAAACCCTGTCTTGAAAAACCAAAGAGAGAGAGAGAGAGAGAGAGAGAGAGAGAGAGAGACAGAGAGAGACAGAGAGAGACAGAGAGAGACAGAGAGAGACAGAGAGAGAGAGAATAGAATCTGTTTTTAATAAAAGAAATGAGTGAAAAAGATAAAAAAGGAAAATAAAATAATAATTAAAAAAGAGCATACCCTCAAAGGTATAACCACAGACCACTCTTATGAAGACAATTCTTCAATTAACTTCCTTCAACACAGATTATTCTTAATTTGTGTAAAGTTGACAGCTGAAGCTAAGTATGATAGTCACTTTGATGCATGGAGCTAAATAGACCACTGAAGGAATGAAAACATATGCCATTTTGCAGATTTATTTGCTGGAGTTTCCATATCCAAATATTTTCTTCATCCATTTATATGTTGATAGGTGTCCATTTATATGTTGTAGTTAGGGTTAATTATCATTTTTATGATGAAACATTATATCCAACAACGTGGGGAAGAAAGGGTTTATTTGCTTTACACTTCCTTTATCATCAAAGGAAGTCAGGACAAGAACAAGGCAGGAACCCACAAGCCCGAGCTGATGCAGAAGCCAGGAAGAAGTGCTACTTATTGACTTCCTCCTAGTGGCTTGCTCAGTCTGCTCTCTTATAGAACTCAGGACTACCATGCAAGGTATAACCCTACCCACAATGGGCTGAGTCTTCCCTACCAATCACTAATTAAGAAAATTTCCTACAAACTTCCCTATGACCTGATTTTATGGAGGCATTTTCTTAGTCGAGGTTCTCTCTTCTCAGATTACATTAGCTGTGTAAAATCTGGATGAGGGAAGAGATGTGATACTGTCCTAAGACTCAGAATACAAGGATCTAAGTAGCAGAATCTCCAGTACACTATAACAAGAATAATGGATGATCTGGAAAATTCACTTTTTTTCCTGCCATTTTGTGTTATTTGTGCCTTTAATGCATGGATGATCTTGATACATGTAGTCTCAAGGGTAGATTTTCTTTATTTATTCCACAGATTTAAATACCAAGTTCTTTCACATACCACTTTGGAAATATACCCAGAGATGTTTTTTTTCTAGCTACTTAGGAATCCTATAGCCTGTTCACATTGGTGGATAAAATTAACCATCACAGAAAGTATCAGAAAACAAGAAAAAAATATACAGACTCCCAATTTAGCTGAATATAAAAGATATTTCTTTTGTCATCATTAAATTTATTTATTAAGACAGGGAGAAAATTCAGATTAAAAATTAATGAAAGAAGACACAAAAGTGATAAAGATGAGTGATGAAATCAATAAAAATTATTCCGACATTGAAAAGTGAAAGAGTTTTTCCAGATTATGCCAAAAGCAGTAATTCATTAAGAGGGAGTGATAAATTTTGAATAGAAGTAATGAATAGCCTTTTGGATTGTTTAAGATTCCGAATAGTGAAGTGGATCATATGAATAAAATTGAGAAAAGATTGAAATTTCTTCCTGATTTGACACAAAGTAACGCCATTGATTAAGATATTTTAAACCATACTACAATAAACACATCGACTCAAAACTCATTGATGAGGACCATCAATTCAAGTAGCATTTATTTACTACTAGTCATGCTGTATCAAAATATAGTAGAAAACCTCATGGCTTACAAATGAAATAAATTTGATAGAAGGTTTTCTGGATTTGTATAAACTCCTAAAGCTGTACATGGTATTACCAATAATGTGTTGTGAAGCTGAAAGAAACGTGTAAAAAACTGTCAGTAATAAAAAATTGATCAACCATGCTAGAGAGAAAATTGACTTCTCTCAAAATGTATGCAGGCAAAACTGCAGGGAAAAATGGTGTCATTAGAGTCTACTGAACAACTTATTAGCAGAAGTATTATATTATTTTCTTATATTTTGCTTCACATTTGTGTGATGTGACAGTTTTAGAAGGCATAATTGCTTTATGGTGAAATCCTTTCTTAAAGTATAAAAGATGCTTCTTCCTGAGTAGCAAATCACCCCAAAAGTTAGTGGCTAAAACTAGTGTCTTATTTTGTAATATCTGTGGAGCAAGGATTCCAAAGTGCCCTAGGTTGATCTGTTCTGAGATATTGGTCGTGGCTGTAGTCACCTGAAGAATTGATTGAAGCTGGAAGATGCATTTGTATAATGGCTTAATCTTCTGACTGGCAAATTATGGACGTTTTTGATGGGAAGTCTCAATTGGTCCTCATATCTTCAATCGGGTCACTTACAACATAATAGCTGACTTGCCCCAGAGTGAGTGATTCAAGAAAGAGCAAAGTAAAAGTCACAAAGTCTTTTACCATTTAGCCTCAGGATGCCTGCACTATCACTTCTGCTCTATTTTACTCATTACTTAGGTCAGAACTATTTAGCATGTGAAGAAACCACATAAAATTGTAAATACCCAGAAAGAAAAGTCACTAAAGTTCATTTTGGAAGCCTGTTACCACAGCCCTGTCTCTGGCCACCAAAGATTTATGTTCTTTTCATATGAAAAAAAAATTCACTCATTCTCCTCTATGTCCCTCAAAATTTGATACCATTTGATCATTATCTGTGACACTCTCCATATTTATATCACATCTTTGTATATATGAGACTCCTCTCTTGTAGTGCATCTTTATGCATAGTTCCTCATGGTCCACAGACCTGTCTACTAAAAAGCTCCTCTTTACTTGCTCCTCTCATACTCAATATACATAATGGTGGTAGTTGCATAAACTTGGTAATCACAATAGATATCTAAGACACAGTTTTAGGGATTTGGAGAGCGTTTTAAAGAAAGACTTCTTTACTTTTACTAATGTATATGAGTGTGTGTCTGTATTATGTAAGAAAGCAGGCTGAGCAAGTTTTATGAAGAAAGGCAGTAAGAAGGACCCCTATGGCCTCTACTTCAGTCTCTGCCTCCAAGTTCCTGCCTTGACTTTCTGCATGGACTTCATTCATAATGGACTATAATTTGTAAGATGAAATAAACCATTATTTTCTCAGGTCACTTTTGATTGTATTACAGCCATAGGAAGCAAACTAATATGCTATGTAATATAGATCCTCTGTCCTCCAGTTTCCAGTGATAATTCCCATTTCCAAGACCTTTTCTGAAGTGTTGTAAAAGTCCATTAGAATCCTGCTAATAGTCTATTCCATGTTCATTAGGCTTTCATTACCATCTCGTCAAAATCCTTTTACATTCTGTCCCCTGCCTGGCATCAAACCTCTATATCTTTGATTTTGACCATTGTTACAGCTTGGAGGTGAAGAATACTCAAATAAAGCTCATCTATTGAATGTTTGGATCTCAGAAGCTTGTGCTACTGAGTGGGGAGTGAGGATCAAATTTGATGATGAAAAGATTAATTGGTAAAGGATTTTAGTGTTGTAGAAGAAAAATCATTAAATATACTTTTGAGAAAGAGGATTGCAAAAGTAAAGGAGAAATAGAAAGGAAGAAATAAAGAAAAAAAGAAAGAAAGAAAGAAAGAAAGAAAGAAAGAAAGAAAGAAAGAAAGAAAGAAAGAGTGAGTACTGGGACGAGGGACACTAATATTGGGCAACCAATTAAGAACTTAGTCTTTGGAGTCAGATTTTATGGTTCCAGTACTTTCATGATTTGGTACAAGTTTCCAAAATTTAAGGACAACAATATTATCTACTACATTATTTACATTTTTGTTGCTATGATGGAATAAGCTAAGAAAAATCTCTTAGAGGAGATATAGAATTTATATTGCCCTATAGGTTCAGATAGAATATAGTCTATCATGGTGTGTAAAGTACAACAGCAAGAACATGAGGCCAAGTTAGCAGTCAGGAAGCAGATTAATCACATTTCATTCACACACAGAAAGAAGAGGGAAAAAAAAGACAAGAAATGGGGCTAAATAATGTCTATTTTTTCCAGCTCTGCCCGCTAAAGATAACATAGCTTTCCCAAATGGCATTACCAAGTGGGGATGAGATTTCAAATACATGATGCTATGGGAGCTATTTCTCATTCAAACTGTAACGACTACCTTAATAAAAATACAAAAGTATTTATTTTGGCGGGTGGTGTGGGATGAGTCCCCTCTGTAGTCTATGAATACCATTGGTGAATAAAGAAACTGCCTCAGCCTGTTGATAAGGCAGAACTTAGGTAGGCGGGGAAACTAAACTGAATGCTTGGACAAAGGTGTCAGACTCACGGAGAAGCCATATAACCCCACTGGACACAGACACCAGCACTTTACCCAGTAAGCCACAGCCATGTGACAATATGCAGTTTACTAGAAATGGGTTAAATTAAGATATAAGTGTTTGCCAATAAGAAGCTAGAAATAATATGGTTTCTGTGTGATTATTTCAGGTCTGAGCTGCTGGGAAGCCAGGAAATAAACAAGCAGCCTCTTTGCAACAAATTGGCATGCCAACGTGGCCAACTAAAATCCATTTAAACCCTGAGAGAGCTTGAAAAGGAATTCTAGACACAAAAGAACAGAGTTAAGCATGGTTTGATAGAGGCAAATTCTTGGGTGGGCTCTGTTTGCTAGAAGCCAGCAGAGGCATGGCTCCTTTAAGAGAGGTTTTCCTGATTCAGTGGTAGCAGAAAAAAAAAAGCTGCACTATTTAAAACTGCAGCTTCCTGGGCTGTGCTGCTAGTGCAAACTCTAATGTGGTATTGTTATGGAGCCTGTAAATGGGATTTGTGAGCAACATGCTACAATCTGCTTAATGGCACAACATAGACCCACTGTATACCTGGAACTGGGGCAATATGCACAGCTTACAGAGGCAGTGAACAAACTTCTATCATGCTGAACTGGGCAGAGGAAGCAGGCAAGGCAATATTTGTCCTAGCAATGTTTCAGCTTAAGTTTTTAAGAAGCACTTAGCATTTTAAGAAGCACTCCTGGATAGTAAAAAATTACAGATACACAGTAGACAGATTCAGACAGAAAAGACCTCTAAATGAATCACAGTGTTGTATAAATGTACATAGGCTTGGAAGAGAGAAGAAAATGAGTACAGAGAATTATAAAAGAAAGTAAATGGTTTATAAAAAACAAAGACTTTAAAGAGACAGAGTAGAGATAGTCATAGATTAAAAGAATAAAATAAATGTTAAAAAGTAATAGAGTAAAAACAGTCACAGTCACATAAAGATGAAGTATGCACAGAGAATCTGGATTATGCATATTATTGTGTTTTCTTTGAATTTTTTGACTGTGAAGAAGCTAAGTACAGAGAGACATTTCATTGTATGGGCTGCTAAGCTAAACCAGCATAGATGTTTTAAGGGTATGTTGGCTTCAGAATTTGGGTCTAACATGTTACTTTCGAAAAGAGGTTCTTCTTTTGTTTCCACAGAATATGAGAACCTGTGGAATACTTCCAGACTAATGTGGTTTGATACACCAAGGCCCCCTGGGAAGTAGTTATGAACTCCCCCCAAAAGAAGATACTTTGTCCAATAAACAACAGGAAGCAGTTTGGAGAAAGCTATGCCCATGTTCCTAAATATTGTTTATAAGTATTTGTTTACATTTAAAGGGGGATATGATATAGAGATTTACATTGGTATGGATTTTGGTTTATTGGTACAAATTTAAGGTCAATTTTGTTATATGTATACTTCTGCTCTTGATTAAGGTATTGTGTTTGTGCAGTTCATTTAAAAATGTAATGTATAATTAAGAAATATAGGTTAATAGATCATCTATAATAATCAAGTTTGTAAATATGTTAGATTTTCTAAATTTACAAAGATGTATTTCAGATGGATAGGCATTCTTCAAGCCTTTCAAATACCTTCAGAATATAGCATTTAAAATGTTTTAATAACTTAGGACTTTTCATGACAATGAGATACATCTGCTCCTGGCAGCATCAATGTACTTCAAGAGGATGATGGGCATAAAAGAGGCTCCTTATAGAGTTTGCTAGCCATTTGGAAAGAAACTGCTCTTGCCTGGGCTGCTTGTTGAACTGGACATGCAGGACCCATAGTAAAATGACTGCTGAACTTGCCTAAAGGTGAGATGGTTCTTAGGGGTTCCTGCTACATGAAAGAGTCTTGCAGACATTCTACAGGACACAGAAGAAAGAAACTGATGAACTTTGCCATTACATGGCAAAACAGATCTTCAAATTTCGTGCTTCATAAGTCTGCCCTATACTATGGGCCTGTAAGCTGAAGATGGATGCCCCTATGGTACAGAAGAACTTTGGGTGACTGTCCAGGCAGCAAGATGTCTCTGTCAATTCTAGAGTTTTGGAAGTTGCTTACAATGCATTTCCTGTTTACTTAGGTAATATTATATCCTAATGGAGTCTCTGATCCAGTTGAAGAATAGATAGTAATTATGTAGCTTTCCTTAGTTATTATAAGAGATAAAGTAGATATAAATATTATAACTGTAATTCTTGTTTGATACCTGTTTTGTTTTATGTATTTTTACTATTTAAAGTTAAGAACTGCCTTTTTATCTTAACAGAAAAGGGGAGGAGATGTGGCATTCCCCTCTGTATGTTGTGAATACCATTGGCGAATAAAGAAACTGCCTTGGTCTGTTGATAGGGCAGAACTTAAGCAGGGAAAATTAAACAGAATGCTGGGAGAAGGGGGCAAGAGTCAAAGAGAAGTCATGTAGTCCCACTGGAGACAGATGCCAGAACTTTAGCTGGAAAGCCATAGCCATGTGGTGATACACAGATTAATTTAAATGGGTTAAATTAATATGTAAGAGTTAGTCAATAAGAAGCTAGAAATAATATGGTTGTTGTGTGATTATTTTGGGTCTGAGCTGCCGGGCAGCCAGGAAAAAAACAAGTGGCCTCTTTACAATAGGCAGGGCTTAGAATTTAATCTAGAAGGTGGTGGTGGTACATACGTTTAATCCCAGCACTTGGGAGGGAGAGACAGATGGATCTCTGTGAGTTCAAGGTCAGCCTGGTCTACAAAGCAAGTTTCAGGACAGCCAAGGCTACACAGAGAAATTCTGTCTTGAAAATTTAAAATAATAATATTAACTGAACCTAGAACCTTCACATGCTAGGCAAGCACTTAAACAATTGACTGTTGTCCTCAGCCCAACCTCATAAGAATGACATAAGGAATAAATAAATAACTCATGTACAGAATGTGAATTTCAAGCCAGTGAGATGTTTCAGCAGGTTAATGCCTTTGCTCCTAAGCAAGCCAACTTGATGTTGATCCCTGGAACCCAAGTTGGGTAAGGTAATTAAGAAAATCCTGCAAATTGTTCTCTGACAACCATATGCAATCAGTCAGTGGTTCTCAATCTGTGGGTTGTGACCCCTTTGAGCTGACTGACCCTTTCACAGGAGCCCGCTAAGACCATCCGCAAACACATTTACATTACAATTTGTAACAGTAACAACATTACAGTTACGAAGTAGCAATGAAAATAAATTTATGTTTGGTGGTAACCACAACATGAGGAACTCTATTAAAGGGTCACAGCATTAGGAAGGTTGAGAACCACTGTAATATGTAAACTTAGTTGTTTTTAAAGAAACTTTAATTTCAAACATTTATTTAGGAAGAGATCTTACATTCTCTCATTAACAATAGAGCCTTAAAAGAAATTTCAGAGTTGAGAAAGGCTATATTGTGTTTCATGATTTTTAGTAGATACTAAGATGTGATTATTAATTTTTAAAAAGATATGATTTTGCTGAATGGGGTAGTACACTTCTTTAGAACTTGCACTCAAGCAGCAGAATCTGGGTGAATCTCTAGAATTCAAGGACAACATGGTCCACAAAGCATGTTGTAAGACAGCTAAGTCTATGTAGTGAAACCCTACTTAAAAAGATAAATTTATTTACAATTATATGTATACATGTATGTCTAGGTGTAGATTTATACACATGAGTGAAGTGCCCAAAGAATCCAGAAGATATTAGATCCCTCCTGAAGCTGGAATAAAAGGCAGTTGTGAGCTTCCAGGCATGGTTGCAGGGAATGGAACTTGGGTCATCTACAAGAGCAGCACATACTCTTAATTATTAAGCCATCTCTCAAGCCCTATGATTATTCTTTTTTTGGATTTTCGAGACAGGGTTTCTCCGTAGCTTTTGGTTCCTGTCCTGGAACTAGCTTTTCTAGACCAGGCTGGCCTCGAACTCACAGAGATCCGCCTGCCTCTGCCTCCCGAGTGCTGGGATTAAAGGTGTGCACCACCACCACCACCCAGCTTTCCCTATGATTATTCTTAAAATCTAAATAGAATAAGGTAGTGGACAGAAGAGAGTGAAGTAGGAAAAAATGAGTAAGTGAAACAGACGTGAATAATTTTTGACACTCCTAAAAAGAATGGACATGAATGAAAGAGGTTACTTTCTTACCTTGAGGTGGATAAGGTAGAGAACTGAATGACCAGGATAATTTGAAGAAGAGGAAAAGTTTACTCAGACTTAATAAAACACAAGGAATTACTGGGTGTAGTTCAGTGGTACAGTTTTCCTACCATGCCTGATGCCAGTGGTTCAATCTCCAGAACCACAAAGAGAAAATAAGTTAGAATGAAACACAAAGAATTAAGACTCCTGCTGAGGAGATAAGGATGTGGAATTCAAAAAAGGTACAGAGAACCACTGTTGACTCTGTCTTTACTTGAAAGGCTCAGTCATTTCTGCTAAAGTTTCTCTACTTATTGAGCATTTTCTGTTCTCCAGCACTATCAGATGACTGTTTTGTGTGTGTCTTGGCAAGTGACAAAAGCACTTTTTCAAAAAGATAAAGCCCATGATTTGGTAGAGTTTGTTTGCTTGTTTGTTTTGTTTGTTTTTTAAAATGGTCATTAACAAGTTGTCAATATGTATATGCATATATATATGAAACACAAATATATATATATATATATGACGTGTGTGTGTTTTCCATCTTTTACTTCTAATTATCACAAATGGATAGGTAAATCACTGGACAATTGTACTGTACCAGAAAATGGGGTGATTGTATAGAAAACACTATCTATGTCTCAGGTTTGTAGACATCTACCTGTGTTTTGCTGTTGTTCAAAGAAATATATTTCCTCTAAATTGAGATTAGAGGATGGAGACCAGCCTGCTAACTATCTTACCAGGACATTGATGAACTTGCTTTCTAGGATTGTGGAAATGGAGGGTGCTAAAACAAAACAAAACAAAATTTGACTTATCACTACCTTGTTTTTCCCACTGATATTACTTCACTCCAAGGTTGACTAGTTCTGTTTATTGTTTTCAAAAAACCAAGGGAGATAGAAAGTGAAGGAAAGAAATGTTGGGTCAGCCTTTACATTTTCGGCATGATAAATACAATCATCATCAACTGCAAGTACTTTGAGAGTAGTTCTAAGGTCAGAGGGATGATTTTAAATGTCACTGGTGGCAGATTTATCACGAGAAAGAGAAGGCATCAGTGGGAAATTACAAGAGATCTGTGATTATCTAGAGCATTTCCTCATGTATTTCTTAAATTCTAAGACATAAAAGCATTAATGAAATGTGAAATATACATTTTTATGTTGAATTAAGATAGGGTAGTTAGAGTTGCATTACATGCTACATACATGCTGTAGAAAGCAAATATGTATCACATTTCCTGGTTCCCAGATACCCCTTTTTGAGATTGAATACATTGTAAAGTTGCTGGACCCCCAATAGTGATTGTTCTTATGGGAAATATCATTCATGTTATGATCGTTAAAATAGTACAGCAAGCAATAAGGATCACATAGATTTTGTTTCTCTTGCAAAATTTATGTGTCCCTTGAATACACACCACAATACACTGGAGAGTCTTGATTGGAATCAGTTGAAGAATGATAGCTTCCCCACAGGCAGACAGGAGATTCAAATCCTTGGGAAGTACAGACATATTAAAAATCTGAGTGTTTCCAGACTTTCAGAGAGTATTTCTGGACAGAGGGATGAAGAGGAAAGAGAAGGCTAGAAGTGAGTTTATATTTGAAAAAAAAAAAAACATGTTGTTAAAAGAAGAAGCATTTCAAGATGTTAGAGAAAGACTATTTGAAACTTTCAAGAAGTTACTGGTCCTTCTGAAATTCAATAAAGCAATGAGAAAGCATGTAAAACTAATAATCCATGATCATAAGAGAACTTTAAATGACTTAAGAAACATCCCTAAAGTCACTCAGTAAGGTGAAGCGACCCTGGGTGTTTAAGCCACAAGGCAGCTTAAGAAAATATAGCATTTGCCTGATAGGTGAGCCAATCCCAAACCATAAGCCTGAAACATGTGTGCATATGAGTAATACTAAATGAATTCAATAGGTTGTATTTATAGATTGATTGATTTATTTTTGTGTATGTATGAGTCTTTGGCCTACCATGCATGTTTGTGTACCATGTATGTGCTTGGTGCCCACAAAGACAAGAGGGCATCAAGTCCCTTGGGACTGGAGTTACAGATGGTTGTGAGCCAACATGTGGGTGCTGAAAACCCAAGAATGGTCCTTTGCAAGTGCAAATGCTTTTAACCACTGAGCTGTCTCTTCAGCCACTGTATTTATAAATCATATATATTTAAGTATAAAAGGCCATGAATTCAAAGAGTTGGAAAATGTGCGAAGAGTTGGAGGGAGGAGAGTGAGGAGGAAAATTATGTCAATCTATTATTCATATAAAATTACCCCCACAAAATTCTGAAATTGTTAATAAAACTATTATTAAACAAAATTTAAAAAGAAAATGTAACATTTAACTTTTCTTGGCTCTGTACTTAGTTTTGTTTAATTTAATTAGTTGAGGTTCACAAAGTGGATAGGGCTATAAATTGGTACAAACCTTCTAAAGGGCATTTGTTATTAAATTTTCAAGGACTTTAAAAGCGTATGTAACCTCTGACTTCATAACACCACTTCAAAATTTCATTTTAAGAAATAATTCACTCTGCATAAGGTTTTATTCACAAGATTAGTTATCCCCATCTCCTCTCCAGCCTAACATTACAGATGATAATGAACAGACAGAAAAACATTCTGAAGATAGTGAAAGTCACTTATGATGCAACCCAGAGACAAACACTCTGATAACACTCTTCCTGGTATTAGTTTTTTTCTAAACTTTTACTTGAGACTATAACACATTATCACAAATTTATAGAACAACATAAAGATCTTCCTAATTGAAATAGAATTATATCACTTTCCTCCCTCTGGCTTCTTCCAGCTACATGCCCTTGTGCCCCTTCCACCACTCCCAGTAGATAGCCTCTCTTTTTTGGAGAATTATTGTTACACAAAGGTTTTGAACTGTAGTCTTGTACCACAGAAATCTAATGGAGGGTTTATTGATCTAGAGTCATGGCGTTGGTAGTACTGCATTTACATTACTTCTATAGGTCTAGGGAACAGTTCATTTTCTTCCCTTTTTAAGCTTCTCTAGGCAACTGCAATTTCTTAGCTAATGACATCCTTCTTCAAAGCCAGACATGTTGCATTTATACTCACCCTTCTTAGATGAACACATCTCCTTATGATGTCTGCAAACTAAGTTTTTATGTAAAAATATTTTTAGATGTATTTATTTGTATGCATGAGTGCTTTGCCTTCATGTATGTTTATGTGCCAGTCGTGTGCTTAGATCCTGTCCCGGTCAGAAGAGTGTGTCAGATATCAGATAGCCAAAATCTGGAATTCTGTATAGTTGTGAGCTTCCAAGATAGTGCTAGGAACCAAACCCAGGTATCCTCTCTAAAGCAGCAACAAGTTCTATTAACTGCTGAGCCATCTCTCCAGTAAAAATTTCAATTTTTAAGGCCAGTTAAAACTGTCTTTAAAGATCACTCAGAATATTCAAGGTAATTTCCCCATCTCAAGGTGATTACAAATTTTCTTTTCTGCCAAATTCAGTTTTCCATGTAAATTAATACACTAACAGTCTTTGGGAGTGATGAAATGGACAACATTGTGTTGCAATGAGGGCTGTTTGTTGGTTCCTGGCTGCACAGCTAGCTTAGGCCCGAAATAATCACATAGAAACTGTATTAATTAAATCATTGTTTGTCCTATTGTCTCTAGCTTCTTATTGGCTAACTCTTACATCTTAATTTAACCCATCTTCATTAATCTGTATCACCATGCCGTAGTGGCTGAGTGGCAAAGTTTCAGCATGTCTGACTCTGGCGGCTCCATGGCATCTCTCTCTCCACCTTCCTTCTCCCAGCATTCAGTCCAATTTTCCCTGCCTACCTAAGTTTTTCCCTATCTACAGTCCAAGGCAGTTTCTTTATTCATTAACTAATAAAAGTAACACATAGATGGACTTCCCATATCATTTCCCCTTTTCTGTTTAAACAAAAAGGAAGGCTTTAACTTTAACATAGTACAATTACATATAACAAAACAGTTATCAATCAAGAATTATAGTTACAGTATTTATATCTACTTTATCTTTTATCATAACTAAGGAAAACTATGTGTATTCTTCAACTCCACCAAAGACTCCAGAAGGACATAATATTACTTAAGTAAACAGGAAGTGCATTACAAGCAACTTCCAAAATTCTAGAAATGACAGAGACATCTTGCTGCCTGGACAGTTACCCAAAGTTCTTCTGTACCATTGGGACATCCATCTTCAGCTTACAGGCCCATAGTATCCAGTCGACTTGTCCATGAAGTAGGAAATTTCAAAGACAGTTCCACCTATATTGACAGTTTGTCAGTCATTTTCTTCTATGTCCTGTAGAATGTCTAGCAGACTCGTTCATGAAGCAGGAAACCTGAAGGATCATCTCACCTTTAGGCAAGTTCAGCAGTCATTTCTCTGCAGGTCCTGCATGTCCAGTTAAGCAGTCCAGGCAAGAACAGTTTCTTGTCCAAATGGCTGGCCAACTCCATGAGGAGCCTCTTTGATGCCCATATTCCTCTTGAAGTAACTTGTACTGCCACGAGCATATCTTACTGTCATGAAAAATCTTAAGTTCTTAAACATTTTAAATGCCATATTCTGAAGGTCTCTGAAAGAGTTGAAGAATAGCTAAGTGAACTATATTTATATATCTCTAGAAAACCTAACTAACAGGACTACAAGCTTGCCTGTTATAGATGATTATCTATTAACCTATATTTCTTAATTATGTTACATTTTTAAATGAACTACACAATCACAATATTTTAATCAAGAGCAGAAATATACATATAACAAAATTGACCTTAATTTTGTACCAATAAACCAAGATCTATACCAATGCCAATTATTCATTTCTATAGCATATTCCCACTTAAATGTAAGAAGAATTTATAAACAATATTTGGAATATGGGCGTGGTTTTGTCTAAACTTCTTCCTGCTGTTTTGGGGCACTGGTAATCAGGTCTTTCATGGTGTAGCCTGTGTGTCAGGCTCATCTGAGTCAACAGAATGGTGCCCATGTGGACAATTGCATCCTTCCCAAACTGAGAGAGCTTGGAAAGTAATTCTCGACAGAAAAGAATAAAGCATGGCTATTGATAACACCACTTACTCATTTGGGCTCTGTTTGCTAAAGGCAAGTGCTCTCATTTCAGAGAGGCTTCCTGACTCAGCTTTAGCTACAAAACCTTGCAGCTCTTTTAAAAGGTTCTGCCATGAAACACTTAAATGGTGTTGATGAAAAGCTGACTACATGCTTTGTAGTGGTGGTAGGGACCTTGAAATGCCATAGAGCTGTGGCAATAAACTTGGCTCCAGCTGGTACCTTTGCCATGAAACTGAAACCTCATAAAACTAAGTAATGGGGTGGATCCAGCCATCAAAGTCACGACTTTAATCCTAGCCATATTGTTTAGCAAATTAAAGACTCATGTGGTCACAAATAGAGAGATACACTTAAGATAGTTTCAGAAGCAAAAAACCTCTAAACAGTTTACAGTGTATTTAAAAATATATATAAACTTGGGAGAGAAAAGAAGAAAGGTTAAAGTCCTTAAAATAAAAAAGAAAGAGAGCAGTTGGGTGTGGTGACATATACTTTTAATCCCAAAATTTGGGAGACAGAAGCAGGCAGATCTCTGTGAGTTCCAGGTATGGTGGCACAGACTTTGAATCCCAACACTTGGGAGGCAGAGGAAGACAGATCTCTGTGAGTTCAAGGTGTGGTGGCACACACCTTTAATCCCAAAACTTGGGGAGTAGAGACAGGCAGATCTCTGTGAGTTCAAGGACAGCCTGGATTACAGAGTGAATTCCAGGACAAAGATACATAGAGAAACCCTGTCTCAAAAAGCCAAAAATTAAAAATAAAATAAAATAAATAGAGTGTAAAATAAAGCCACATAAAAATGGAAAACACATAGAGACTCTGGATACTGTATGTTATTATGTTCTCTTTGAATTGCTTGACAGCCGAGGAAGGAGTAACAGCTGCTAAAAGACATTTAAATATAAATGCTTCTGGATTAATAAAACATAAATATCTTGCAAATGCCTTGACTTCAAAACTGAAGTCAAAAGATATATTACTTTGGAGAAGAGGTTTTACTTTTGCTTCTTGTACTTGTTTAATAAAATGCTGATTGGCCAGTATCCAGACAGGAAGTATAGGCAGGAAAATCATGCAGGAAGTAGAGGTGGAGCGATGAGAATAGAAGAATTTTGGGAAAAGGAAAACAGTCTGTAGTTGTGACCCAGCCTCAGAGGAAGTAAGATGTGACTGCCTTTCCTAAAAAGGTACTGAGCCATGTGGCTAACATAGACAAGAATAATGGGCTAATATAAGTTATAATACTTAATAAGAAGTCTGAGCTACTAGACCAATCAGTTCATAACTAATGTAGACCTCTGTGTGATTTCTTTGGGTCTAAATGGCTGTGGGATCTGGTGGGACAGAAAACCTCAATCAACATCTTTGGATATAAGCACACCACACAAATATCTTCATATATATCCCAAAGTCTATTTTCTCTAAAGTTGGGAACAAATGATTGTTTTATTTTGCTATTTTTCTACTTATATTTTAAGAATTTCTCTGTGTCAGTGCATATTTTTAAAAGCATGATTTAATCCATGTTACATAATGCTTAACTTTAGGGCACTACCATAATTTAATTAAAAATTTCTCTACTCTTAGACCTGTAGGTTACTTTCAATATTTCTTAAAACCTAATTTAAAATTGTTTATGTATATCTTCCACATAAATCTTCATGGACGATTCTAATTAACCTGAGGATAAAATCCTGGGAGTAGAATTATTTGGTGAATGTTTTTGAGAAATATCCCTTGAGATCCAGCCTTTCAATAAATATTTTGTTAATACGTGATTTTTTTTCTTTTATGGAAAAAGTTTGTTTTCTCATGCAATTTTACTTTTGAAAAAAATATGTGTATTTGTGAGCATATGTAGCGGTATTTCATTTGTAATTTAAATAAATAAAGCTTGCCAGAATATCAAAACACAAAACAGTCACACTAGTCAGCCATACAGGCCAGGCCAGGCAGTGGTGGCACACACCTTCAATCTCAGCAGCCATACTTGTAAGCCATAGAGGCTGGGTGGTGGTGGTGCATGCCTTTAATCTTAGCACTAGAGAGGAATATGAGGCGGCATTCGATGGGAACTCGCTATCTTTCAGTCTGAAGATTTCATAGAGGTAAGAGCTCTCTAGTGGCTTGACTGAATTGCTTCTCTGATCTTCAGGTTAATCCTCAATATATCTGTCTTGGGTTTTTATTATTCGTGCCACACGCCTACCTACAGAGGACAAAATAGAGGACATCAGATCCCCTAAAGCTGGAGTTACAGGTAGTTTTAAGCCACCTGATGAGTGTTGAAAACTGAATATCCATCCCTACAAGAGTAGCAAGCCCTCTTAATTGCCGAGTCATCCCTCTAGTCCCCATAGTCTTACTTTTTATTAGCATGCATCCATTGTACTTATTGTTGGGTTTCATAAAGACAGCTTCTTTCAACTATATCATATACTTCAAACCCATGCCTCTCCTCTCACTCTCTTCATCCAAGAATTTGCTTCCTTTTATCAATATCCTTCTCCTTTCATGATTTTTATTCATGTGTGTATGAATTGTTTAATTTTTAAAATTATTTTATGCATATGAATGTTTTGCCTTACATGTATGTCTGTGCACCACTTTCATGCAGTGTCTGTGGAAGCTAGAAGAAGGCAGCAGATCCTCTGGAACTGGAGTCACAACCAATTTTGAGCCACCATGTAGGTTCTGGGAATTCAAACAGAGTCCTCTGGAATAACAGTCAATGCCCTTATTTGCTGAGACCTCTCTCCATTGGTTGTATGTTTCAACTTAATCTATGATAGAAAAGGTGTGTTAAAGTTTTCCATTTCAGTTGTTTTCTTCCCTTTTTCTTGGAAGCAGAACATGTGATGGTTCTCAGATATTTACATGCATAAAATTCAGCTGGAGTTCTTGTTTAAAACACAAATTTCAAAACTCTACAGTATACCTGTGATGATGCCAACAGTGTGCATCTTTTTCCAATAGGCAATATAGGTAATTCTTTCTTTTTAATTTTTAAAAATTAGAATATAATTACATCATTTTCTCCTTCCAACTTATCTCACACTCCCTCATTCCCTCTTAAATGCATGGGCTCTCTCTTTAGTTGTTATTGTTACACATACACACACACACAAACACACACAAAACACCTACATAAAATATAATGTTGAATCTGTTTAGTGTTGCTTATGTATACATAATTTCAGGGCTTACTACTTGATATCAGATAACAAATTAAAGGGTTAATCCCTGAGGAAGACTAATTCTGCCCCTGCTCTCAAATATTATATTTTGTTTGTGCTTTAACAAATAAATCTTGCCTGAAGATCAAAGAAGCAGAGCAGCCAGCCACTAGTTCTTACCTCTATGAAATCCTCAAACCAAATGGGGTATCCTGTCTCTACAGGTCCTCAAGCTAAATGTCAAATGCTCCTATCTCCTCCCTCCTTACTTTCCTCTCTCTGCCTAGTCCTATCACTTCCTATCTCCACCTCCCTTGTGCTTGGATTAAAGGTGTGTGATCCCAAGTGCTGGGATCACTTTTGTGTGAACTCTGTTTCTCTTTTAGAAAGATTCAATCTCATGTAGCCCAGGGTAGCCTTCAACTCACAGAGATCCATTTCCTCTGCCTCCTGAGTCCTGAGATTAAAGGTGTGTGCCACCACTGCCTGGTCTCTATGGCTAACTAGTGTAGCTAGCTCTGCACTCTGATCTTTAGGCAAGCTTTATTTGTTACAGCACAAACAAAATATCACCACACTCAAGTATTCTTTACATCACTATAGGTAACTCTGAAGCAGGACAAATCTGTTATGTAGTAGAATAATGTATAGCATTGGTTCTTAGCCTTCGTAATGCTGAGACCCTTTAATATAATTCCTCTTGTTGTGGTAACACCCAATTATAAAATTAATTTTGTTGCTACTATTTAACTGTAATTTTGTTTTTTGTTATGAACTGTAATAAAAATATCTGATATGCAGGATGATCTTAGTTGACCCCTGTGAAAGGGTCATTTGACATGATCCACAAGTTGAGAACCACTGTTAGAGAGTTTCTCAAGTTAAAAAAAAAAGCAAAGCTCAATTCCCAGGCTTTTCTTCAAGAATGAGAACCTTGAAATATTTAATCTCTTTATGCCTGATTGTTTTTATTTATAACATAGAAATAATGACCTTGTCTACCATGAAGTGGTATTCTGCACATTAAACTACTAAATGCAGATGAAAATGGCAACAAAGTACCTGACCACATTTTTCATTTTTATGTAAAGGCCTATGCTTTGTATTACTATTGGACATACTTTAAGCATTTCCTAACTACTAAATCATTTTATTTTTGATTTTTCCCAAGAAACAAGAAACTTTTGCCAATTCAGTCTGAAACTCTCCAATGAAGGGTTTGTCTTTTTCTTATACATCATGTTATATGTTTTCATATTGTTTTTTATATTTCTCTATGTTATTCTGTTTAAATATTAGGAAATTTAAACATGATTTTTATTTCTTTTGATTTAAAACTATTTTATATGTTTTAGTTAACCAATATCAAATAAAGTTAAATTTATTTTTATCTCACCCCATTTTTATTTTTACAATAAGTAAAAATATACCAACAAAACATTTCTAATTAAAAATCTATAAAAAATTTTAAAAATAGATCACATCTTGGCTTCTACTTCCCTGGTACTCCATCTCTAGGGAAGGTAGAATAAAGAGAAACATATCCAGATGTTCATAGCAATTTTTTATTTGTTTTGTGTTGCTGAAGATTAAACCCAGTTTCTTAACCCACGCTAATCAAAGGCTCTACCACTTAGCTACATTCCTCAGACCAGACTCATATTCATTCTTAAATTTTGAATTAAAACATTTTCATCAGGCACTATCTCATCTTACACACCTCATTTATTTTGCATACTAATAAGTTTTTCAGTTGACCTTTCTGAAATTTGGGTTCTGCATCTATGCACATGGTTGGAAAGTCTGGAAAACCTGGACCTATTTTCAACAGCTCATTACATTCTGGAATAAATGTCTAAGTCTTTTAGGACTTGATTCTGACTCTGATGCTAAAAATTAGACTAGAATCAATGTTTCTAATGGTTTGTTGGTGGTGGTGGTGGTGGTAGTGGTTTTTGTATTCTTTTCTTTCCTGTACTCAAAAACATTTCCTCTGCCCTCAAAAACAGATATAGCTTATTTCTTCTATGGAATATATATGAATAAAATTGAACCAACTAAATCACAGAAAAAAGTGCTGATAAATATTTAAGGCTTAATGGATTATGCTATGATATTTATAAGAATGCAGTTCCAAAATGGACTTTTTTGCTTTTTTGTTTTGTTGTTGATATTTCCCAACCCCCTTTTTGTCTGCTTGTTTGGGGAAAAAAATGTTTCTGTACAGGTAGCTTTCCTTATCAACTTCTGTGTGTCTTATACTCACTATTTTATCTCATCAAATGAGCTCAGTTCATACTTTTGATTCTAAGTAATGGAAAACCATTTGAAGTAGTTAGTTTTAATTGTCAACTTAACTCAAGCTATAATCACTGGGAAGAGATTTTCAATGAGAGATTTTTGGCTCATGATCAGGTCTTGGGAGTGGGGATAGAAGGGTGGGGAGTGGGAGGGTGTTGTTTTGATTATGTTAAATGATGTAGGAAGACATGTTCATTGTAGATGGTACCATTCTTTGGATTTGGATCCTGGACTGAATAAAAACAGGGAAAAAGAGAGTTGGGCATAAAAATATATGCATCTGTTTCTCTCTGCTCTTGTCTATGGATGTAATGTGACCACCTAGTTTTCTTTAGTGCCTGCCTCTCTGACTTTCCTGAAACAAAAATTACAACCTGGAATTGTGAACTAAAATAAACCCTTCCTCTTATAAGTTGCTTTTTTGATTGGGATCTTTTACTGGAGAAAAAGAAATGAAATTAGGAACCATGGTTTAAAACAAGCCAAAACAATGCGGGGAGGCCCGGCGGTGGTAGTGCATGCCTTTAATCCCAGCACTTGGGAGGCAGAGACAGGTGGATCTCTGTGAGTTTGAGGCCAGCCTGGTCTACAGGAGCTAGTTCCAGGACAGGCTCCAAAGCTACAGAGAAACCCTGTCTCAGAAAACCAAAAAAAAAAAAAAAAAAAAAAAAAACAAAGAGGGGATTCATTACCTCCAAACCAAGGGCCCAAAACAAAGTAGGCTATTAGTCTGTTGGCAATCAGTAGCTACTTAAGAATGCCTCACATTTTACTAATTTGGTGCTAAGCTCTCTACAATTTATCTTCATATTAAATCTACTACTCTTCTATATAGCAAGATAATTGCCAATAGATGCAAGTTTTCCATAATCATATACAAAGAATAAAAGAAAAGAAAATCTGTCCTTGTAGGATACTTATGTTCCTAGATTTACAGGGTAGTAATATCCAATAAACACATGGTAACTTGGAAATATCATTAAGTCAATGGTACTCTTAGTGGCCTAGTAAATGCAGTCTACCTAAAATCGTACTTTAGATGAGTCTACCTTAAACATTTTCATAACACTTGTATAATCTTAGTTTGGTAAAAACTATCTATCTAAAATAAATAAATAAATAGATAAATAGATAAATAAATAAATAAATAAATAAATAAATAAATAAATAAATATCAAGATTTAAGAGGTCTGGATTCCTAGCACGCACATGGTGGCTCAAAACTACCTGTAACTCCAACTCTACAGTGATGTAGGTGGGTCTTCTTGCTATGTGTTGCTTTCATTGGTTAATTAATAAAGAAAACTGCTTGGCCTGATAGGTCAGAACATAGGTGGGTTGGAGTAGAGAGAACAGAATGCTGGGAAGAAGGGAAGTGAGGCAGACGCCATGCCTCTCCTCTCTGAGATGGATGCAGGTTAAGATCTTTCCCAGTAAGCCACCACCTTGTGGTGCTACACAAATTATGAAATATGGGTTAAAGCAAGATGTGAGAATTAGCCAATGAGAGGTTGAAAATAATGGGCCAGGCAATGTTTGAATGAATACAATTTGTGTGTTGTTATTTTGGGGCATAAGCTAGCCAGGCAGCTGGGAGCTGGGCAGCAGGAACACAGCCTGCCTGCTCCTTCTACAAAATGGCACATCCTCAGAGCTAGCATAAAATGGTATGTCCTTCATTTTGAAATTGGAAAGAGGCAGAACCAACATCCAGAGCAGCCCACCGCTCTGCAGCTCAGAGGAGCAACTGGTTCAGAGTCACAAGCAGCTCTACCTTGTTGGGCTGGGTAGGGCAAGCAGGCAGTACTTGTTTTGACCGAGGAATGTCACAGCTTAGATTCTTAAGTGTTTAGTGATTTAAAACTGCAAAACAAAAATGCTCCTGGATAGTAAAAAAATTACAGATTCACAATAGGACAGATTCAGACATAAGAGACCTCTAAATGGGTCACAGTGTTGGATGAGTATAAGTAGGCTTGGGAGAAGGAAGAAAAAGAATATAGAAAATAAAGTTAATGCCTTAAAAAATGGGGGTAAAGTCTTTAAAAAGACAGAGTACAGATAGTTATAGATTAAAAGAAATAAAGGAAAATAAGCCACGTAAAAATGGAAAATTCACAGAGAGTTTGGATTTTGTTTATTGTGTTTTCTTTAAAATTTTTGACTGTAAAGGAGCTAAGTACAGAGAGATGTTTTATTGTATGGGCTGCTAAGATGAACCTGCATATAAGTTCTAAAGGTATCTTGACTTCAAAATTTGGATCTAAGGATATCATGCTTTGGAAAAGAGTTTCTTCTTTTGTTTTCACAGATGATGAGACCCTGTGGATTGCTTCTATCCCAATATGGTATGATAAACCACACCCTCCTGAAAGATCACCATGAACACCCTCAAAAAATTACTTTGCTCACCTGCTGACTGAGGTGAACCTAGCAGGCAGGTTATAGCATGAAAGACCTAAATAACAGTGCCCCCATTCAGCACGAAGCAGTTTGGAGAGAAAAAAAACTGTGCCCATATTCCCAAATATTGATTATAAATGTTATTTTACATTTAAAGAGGGATATGATATAGATATGAATAATTTACATTGATATAAATTTTGCTTCATTGATATAAATTTAAGGTAAATTTTGTTATATGTTTATGTATTTCTGATATTGATTAAGGTATTGTGATTGT
Source organism: Alexandromys fortis (assembly GCF_014885135.2). NCBI lineage: Eukaryota > Metazoa > Chordata > Mammalia > Rodentia > Cricetidae > Alexandromys > Alexandromys fortis. Next base: position 425,790 of record NW_026068348.1, read on the forward strand.
GTAGTTCATTTAAAAATGTAATGTATAATTAGAAAATATAGGTCGTTAGTGGATAATCATCGATAATAGTCAAGCTTGTAGTCATGTTAGTTAGATTTTCTGGATATATAGAGATATATTTCAGTTAGATAGACATTCTTCATATCTTTCAAAGACTACAGAATATGGCATTTACTGTTTTAATAACTTAGGGCTTTTCATGACAATGAGACTCGTCTGCTCCTGGCAGCACCAATCTACTTCAAGATGAACATGGGCATAGAAGAGACTCCTTATGGAGTTGGTTAGCCATTTGGGCAAGAAACTGCTTTAGCCTGGACCGATGCATGAACTAGACACAAAGAACCCACAGAAAGGACTGCTAAACTTGCCTAAAAGTGAGATGGTCTTTTGGGGTTCCTGACTCATGAAAGAGTCTTCAAGACATTCTGCAGGACACAGCAGATAGTGACTGACTATCTTTGAAATTTCCTGCTTCATGGAAAAGTCTGCTGGATGCTATGGGCCTGAAGGCTGAAGATTGATGCCCCAATGGTACAGAGGAACTTTGGGTGACTTTCCAGGCAGCAAGATGTCTCTGTCATTTCTAGAGTTTTGGAAGTTGCTTATTTCTTGTTTACTTAGGTAATATTATATCCTTCCGGAGTCTTTGATGGAGTTGAAGAACAGCTAGACAGTTATAGTTATTGTTTTCTTTAGTTATGATAAAAGATAAAGTCGATATAAACATTGTAACTGTAATTCTTGCTTGATAACTGTTTTGTTATATGTAATTTTACTATGTTAAAGTGAAAGCCTTTATTTTTAAAGAGAAAAAAGGGAAATGATGTAGGTGGGTCTTCTTGCTATGTGTTGCTTTCATTGGTTAATTAATAAAGAAAATTGTTTGGCCTGATAGGTTAGAACATAGGTGGGTGGAGTAGACAGAACAGAATGCTGGGAAGAAGGGAAGTGAGGCAGACACCACACCATGTCTCTCCTCTCTGAGATGGACGCAGGTTAAGAGCTTTCCCAGTAAACTACCACCTCATGGTGCTACACAGACTATGAAATATGGGTTAAAGCAAGATGTGAGAATTAGCCAATAAGAGGCTGAAACTAATGGGCCAGGCAGTGTTTAAATGAATACAATTTGTGTGTTGTTATTTTGGGGCATAAGCTAGCCAGGTGGCTGGGAGCTGGGTGGCAGGAACGTAGCCGGCTGCTCCTTCTACACTAGCAGAGCAAATGTCCTCTTCCCTCTGTAGGCGCTGTACTTACCTGATAAGCAGACATACATGCTGGCAAAACAGTCACACACATAAAATAAATAAATCTTTAGAAAAAGATTCAAAATTTGAAGTCCCACTGAATATTTTTCATACTTGGACCACTGTAAAATAGAAACATCATAATTAGAAACTCTCTGTACTTTCTTTTTAGCTTTATCAACTAAATTAAGCCAAGTCCTAAGTGTTGAACAAGGAGCAGTTATCAAGGAAATGCCATTTATTAGCCTAAATTATTAGTAGTTTCCTTAGTATACAGAGATGGAAAAACATATATGGATAAAATTGAGGTTCTATTAGAAATAATAACAGAATAAATAAATATGGGAGAGCTAATGGATAAAGTCTCTGCTCTTAATGTTACACATGTTGTTGCCTGTGCCTAGAGACCTCTCTGCCCACATCTTTACCTTGCCGTTCTCTGACCTGAATAACACAGAGCCCTATCTGTTGTGTAGTTAAAGGAGGTCCACAAGAGCTCGTGACAAAGGATAACAAATGTTTATTAGGTATTACTCATAACACAAAGCTGCTACGTTCCTCTGCACTGTGGACACTTGGGTTGCAAACCGAACTCTGACCACCAACCAAGTGAAAGGAAAAAAGAAGTGTGAGCTGTCTGTGCTTACACTACCTCAGACCACACCCTAATGGGCTGGTATCTATAAGGCTATTGGCTGAATGAATTCTTATAACAGAAAGAGACATCCTACATCAAACCCCCTTTTTTCTGTCTAAATAAAAAAGGAAGGTTTAAACTTTAATTTAGTAAAATTACATATAACAACAATTAACGAGCAAAAATTACAGTTAGAATATTTAGTCTATTTGTATTAGGCAAAATTAAAAAAATAAGTGTTATCTCTAAATTATTTTTTATTATAAATAAAGAAAACTATAACTGCCTATCTTCAACTCCATCAAAGACACCCAAAAAATATAATATTACCTAAGTAAACAAAAAGTGAATTATAAGCTTCCAAAGATCTAGAATTGGTAGAAACATCTTGTTGCATAGACAGTCTTTACAATGTTCTTTTGTAACATTGGGGCATCCATCTTCACCCTATAGGCCCATAATATCTGACAGACTTTTCAGTAAAGCAGGACATTTGAAGATCTGTTCTGCCTTGTACTGACAAAGTTCATCAGTTGTTTTCTTCTGTGTCCGGCAGAATGTCTGTCAGTCTCTTCTGTGGAGCAGAACCCCTAAAGGATCATCCCGTCTTTTGGAAAGTTCATGAGTCACTTTTTGTGGGTCCTGCATGACCATTTTATATAGCATACTATCAAGCAGTCCAGGCAAGAGCAGCTTCTTGCCCAAAAGTCTGGCCTTGTCATAATGAAGGCAAATTCCATAACGTGTTTCTTCAATGCCCATCAACCTCTCCAAAGTAATTGCTGCTGCCAGAATCAAACATGCCACTGTTGAGAAAAGTCTAAATTCTTAAAACCTTTTAAATGCCATATTCTGTATGCCTTTGAAGTGTTGAAGACTATCTAACTCAAATATATTTCTGTATGTTTAGAAAACATGACTAACATGACTAAAAGTTTGGTTTATTGATAAAATTTTAGGTCAATTTTGTTATATGTATATTTCTACTCTTGTTCAAGGTATTATGTTTATATAGCTTATTTAAAAATCCAATGTATAATTAAAAATGCAAATTATTATAGATAATTATCTATAATAATCAAAGCCCTTACCAATTAAAGTATTTTCTATACCATAACCTCATTTTAAATTAAAATAAACAATTATAAATAATTATTTTGGGAATTTGGGCATTGTTTTCTCCAAATTGCTTCCTGCTGTTTGTTGGGCAAAGTAATTTTAGGGTTCATGGAGATCTTTCAGGGGGTCTTATTCCTTCAGACCACATTAGCAGAAACCTGGAAGAAATCAACAGGTTTCCATCCTCTGTAGAAACAAAATCAGAACCTCTTTTCCAAAGTGCCACAATACCAAAGGGCATTCCACATCATCTGTTATATATCAGTCCTTGTTTGATAAGAATTGCTATATTTGGAACTTGATTCAGAATTAAGTACCTAATTGTAAATATTAGGTATATAATAATCCTATTAGTAGCCATAATCTATTTAACAAATGGAGATTGAGAGAAAGTCTCAGATAGGAATATATGGAGATGCTCATGTGACTTACAAGAATGAATGGTAAATGTTTAGCAGTATTTTCATACCCCATTGCCATTGCCATCTGTCTATCACTATAGCAAACTTTAGGAGTCCTACTACTATTCAGGCTAATGCAATTTTTTTCTGTTTTATGCAGTAGTTCTGTAGTAGTATCTGCATAGCGGTGTTTCAGTGCCTTCTGTCATCAAACTAACTTAGAATCCTTCAACTACACATCATTTATATCCAACAGTTACATCACTATGTTACAACAAAAAAACCTTACAAACCTTTGTTGATGGCTAAGGGTCTTGTGCACATCTTATTATTTTTCCAATTGGTTTACTTGTTAAAATCAGAGGACCATATCTTATACCACTTTATATGTTTCTCTTAGAGGAAGACTAAGTCTAGGATGCTCAGTAAATGTTTGTGAACATAGAATAAAAGCAAAAGAGTAGCTGGACAATCTAGGGTGATTGACTATTTTCTCTAATTATTTCTTTTAAAGAGAGGACAAAAGGCAGAACACTAAGAACATTTTATACTGCTAATAATTTTATGAGTTCTGTCATATAAAAAGATGTAAGTAAAATTGTAATGAACCCCACATAAGTGAAACTCGAATGGCATATTTGCTGTAAAAAGCACACATAAGGACTGTTAAAGTCAACTATATTCTTGATCGGTAATCATAGTCGTATTCATAAGAGGCTCAGAGCTTAAGAATGCTTGAGCTGCCCCAGACTAATAAGGCAACTCTGAATTCCATTTCTTGTAAATGGCATTTTTTTTTATAAATTCAGTGACTGTCATTATGAGAAAAAGGCAGCCTTTTCATAAATTCAAAAACACTTAGAACCAAAGGTGAATTGTGATTTCAGGCTACAAGAAAGGTAGGAAAGTTAACAGAATGTCGGCTATATGATTGAATATTGAATCCTGGTTCCAGGGTCATTTGAAAAGAGAGAAAGAGACAAAAAAAAATATACTCACTCATTCTTCCTACCACAGCCTAGACATTCTTCAAGGCACTGGTTATAAAATGAATAATACAAATAATGTCTCTGTTCTCAGAAAGTCTATATTCTTAGAAGGCAAGACATAATGCAAGCAGATCATTGTAATTAAAATAATTGAAATGTTTTAAAGCAATTAAAAATTTTAGATCAGGCAAAGAAGTATGTACTGTATAGAAATGAAAAACACTTAATACAGAGTGAAGAAATCTGCATGCCCTATGTGACAGATCATGCCAGTACTTACAGGATAGGTGAATTTAATCCAGCAATGAAAGAGCCCAAAATGTGGTAGAAGAAATGATAGTAATAGGGAATAGGAACAAAGTTTCCGGTTTTGAAATTTTGAGCAAAAAGTGGAATTTCAGATGGAATGGATGACTTGCTATGAAAATGTGTCCATATGAAAAAAATTTCAAGATGTAGAAAGAATGTTACTTGAATTTATATTCAAGAAGTAGTCTTAGTGACATCATAGATGTCTTTTGTTGATTGTGCTCAATCAAGACTTTCTATTTTTGGAAACAGGGTTTTTCTATGTAGTCCTAGATATCCTGAAACTCATTATGTAGACCAGGCTGGAATCAATTTCACAGAAGTCCTCTTGTCTCTGCCTCCCAATTACTAAGGTTATAGGCTTGTGCTACCATGTCTGGCCTGACATTTTGTGTTTGTTTGTTTAATATCTTTGTATTTTAAGACAGTTTTTCTGTAGGCAAAATTTTACTTCAGTACTGCCACTTCCCCTAATAAACAACATGGAGACTTATTATTAATCATAAATGCTCAGTCAAAAGCTTAGGATGGTTACTAACTAGCTCTTATCTCTTAAATTAACCCATAATTCTTACCTATATACTACCATGTTGCTCAGTATCTTTTTTCAGCACAGCAAGTTCATCTCACTTATCTCTACATTTCCTAGTGACTCTTTTTCACCCCTCTATTCTCCTTTTCCCTGTTCACAAGTTCAACCAGACCACTTCCTGCCTAGCTATTGGCCATTAGCTCTTTATTAAACAAAAGAGAGCAACTCATCTTTACAGTATGCAAAAGATTATTCCATAACATTTCCCCCCATTTGTCTAATTAAAAGGGAAGATTTTAACTTTAACATTTTAAAGTTATATACAACAAAAACAATTATCAAGTAAAAACTAAGTTACACTAGCCAGTCCACTTTTATTTGGCAAATTTAGAGAAAATATTTTATTGTCTATTTTATCTTTGTAGTTTTAAAGGTTTATGCCTAATTTGCTTTTTATCATAATTAAGGACAACTATAAATTTAACTATTTATTTTTAACTCTATCAAGGACTCCAAAATGATGAAATATTACCTAATGACAAGGAAATATGGCTGATTGGACAGTCACCCAAAGTTCTTCTATAACATTGGGCCATCTGTCTTTGGTCTCCAGGCCTAGTATATCTGACAGACATTTCTGAGAAGCAGGGAATTTTGAAGAGCTCTCATATTTTGACTGGTCAAAGTTTGACAGTCACTTCTTTCTAGTCCTGCTAGTCCAATTGGGACAGCATACAGTCAGCAATTGAAGTAAGGACAGTTTCTTGCCCAAATGAAGAGCTTGTGCCATAAAGCAAACAAACTCCATGTGGAGTTTCTTCAATGCCATTCATCTCTTCTAAAATAGATTCATGCTTCCAGGAGTAGACATGTCTCACTGTCATGAAAAGCCTTAGGTTACTAAACATATTAAATGTCATATTCTGTAGGGTTTTGAAGTATTTGAAGACCATCTATCTAAATATCTCTGTGTATGACCTTGAAAATATACCTAACATGACTATAAGTTTGATTATTATAAATAATTATTAATC
>NW_026068348.1:432798-434041 GCF_014885135.2 Alexandromys fortis
CCCCCCTCCCACCCGCCCCCAAGATCCCAATTTTTTGCCCGGCAATCTTGTATACTTCCCATAACCAGGAGGATAGCTATCTTTTTCTTTGTGTTCACCTTCTTATTTAGCTTCTTTAGGATATCAAATTATAGACTCAATGACCTTTATTTATAGCTAGAAACCAATTATGAGTGAGTACATCCCATGTTCATCTTTTTGGGTCTGGGTTACCTCACTCAGAATAGTGTTTTCTATTTCCAACCATTTGCATGCAAAATTCGAGAAGTCGTTGTTTTTTACAGCTGAGTAGTACTCTAATGTGTATATATTCCACACTTTCTTCATCCATTCTTCCACTGAAGGACATCTAGGTTGTTTACAGGTTCTGGCTATTACAAATAATGCTGCTATGAACATAGTTGAACAAATGCCCTTGTCATATGATCGAGCATCTCTTGGGTACATTCCCAAGAGTGGCATTGCTGGGTCCAGGGGTAGGTTGATCCCTAATTTCGTGAAAAAACACCACACTGATTTCCAAAGTGGTTGCACAAGTTTGCTTTCCCACCAGCAATGCATGAGTGTACCCCTTCCTCCACAACCTCTCCAGCAAAGGTTGTCATTGGTGTTTTCGATTTAAGCATTCTGACAGGTGTAAGATGATACCTCAAAGTTGTTTTGATTTGCATTTCCATGATCGCTAAGGAGGTTAAGCATGACCTTAAGGGTCTTTTGCCCATTTGAACTTCTTCTGTTGAGAATTCTCTGTTCAGATCAGTGCCCCATTTTTTAATTGAGTTAATTAGCATTTTACAGTCTAGTTTCTTGAGTTCTTTATATATTTTGGAGATCAGACCTTTGTTGCAGGGTTGGTGAAGATATTCTCCCAGTCAGTGGGTTGCCTTTTTGTTTTAGTGACAGTGTCCTTTGCTTTACAAAAGCTTCTCAGTTTCAGTAGCTCCCATTTATTCAATGTTGCCCTTAATGTCTGTGCTGCTGGGGTTATACCTAGGAAGCGATCGCCTGTGCCCATCTGTTGTAGGGTACTTCCCACTTTCTCTTCTATCAGGTTCAGTGTGTTCAGCCTGATATTGAGGTCTTTGATCCATTTGGACTTGAGTTTTGTGCATGGTGATAGACATGGGTTTATTTTCATTCTTCTACAGGTTGACATCCAGTTGTGCCAGCACCATTTGTTGAAGATGCTTTCTTTCTTCCATTGTATACTTTTAGCTCCTTTATCGAACATGAGGTGTTCATA
>NW_026068348.1:440326-441693 GCF_014885135.2 Alexandromys fortis
GGTTAGAGTTACCCCAAGATATTTTATGCTGTTTGTGGCTATCATGAAAGGTGATGCTTCTCTGATTTCCCTCTCTGCTTCCATATCCTTTGTGTATAAGAGGGCGACTGATTTTTTGGAGTTGATCTTGTATCCTGCCATATTACTAAAGGTGTTTATCAGCTGTAGGAGTTCTTTGGTTGAGTATTTGGAGTTGCTTATGTACACTATCATGTCATCTGCAAATAATGGAAGTTTAACTTCTTCCTTTCCAATTCGAATCCCCTTGATCCCCTTAAGTTGTCTTATTGCTATTGCTATAACTTCAAGTACTATATTGAAGAGGTATGGAGAGAGTGGACAGCTTGCCGTGTTCCTGATTTTAGTGGGATGGCTTTGAGTTTCTCTCTGTTTAGTTTGATGTTAGCTGTCGGTTTGCTTTAAATAGCTTTTATTATATGTAGGTGTGACCCTTGTATCCCAAATCTCCCCAAGACTTTTATTATAAAGGGATGTTGAATTTCGTAAAAAGCTTTTTCATCATCTAATGAAATGATCATATGTTTTTTTTCTTTCAGTTTATTTATATGATAGATAACATTGATAGATTTTCATATGTTAAACCAGCCCTGCATCTCTGGGATGAAGCCTACTTGATCATAATGTATAATTTTTCTAATGTGTTCTTGGATACGGTTTGCCAGTATTTTGTTGAGGATTTTTGCATCGATGTTCATGAGTGAGATTGGCCTGTAATTCTCTTTCTTGGTTGAGTCTTTGTGTGGTTTTGGTATCAGAGTGACTGTAGCTTCATAAACGGAATTAGGCAATGACTCTTCTGTTTCTATACTGTGAAATACATTAATACCAAGAAGGTATTAGGTCTTCTTGGAAGTTCTGGTAGAATTCTGCATTGAAACCATCTGGTCCTGGGCATTTTTTGGTAGGGAGGTTTTTTATTACAGCTTCTAATTCTTCGCAACTAACAGGCCTATTTAGATTGTTCACCTGGTCTTGGTTTAACTTTGGTATATGGTATTTATATAAAAAAGTGTCCTTTTTTTTTTACATTTTCCAGTTTTGTGGCATACAGACTTTTTAGTAAGATCAAATGATTCTTTGAATTTCCTCTGTGTCTGTGGTTAAGTCCCCCTTTTCATTTCTGATCTTATTAATTTGTGTATTCTCTCTCTGGCTTTTATTAGATTGAATAGGGGTTTATCAATCGTGTTGATTTTTTCCAGGAACCAGCTTCTTGTTTCATTGATTCTTTGGATTGTTTTCTGTGTTTCTATTTTGTTGATTTCAGCCCTCAGTTTGATTATTTCCAGTCTTCTACTCCTCCTAGGTGAGTCTGTTTTTTGTTTTTTTTTGTTTTTTTTTTTTTT
>NW_026068348.1:447772-574934 GCF_014885135.2 Alexandromys fortis
AGAAGAAGGTATATTCTTTCCTATTTGGGTGGAATGTTCTATAGATGTCTGTTAAGTCCATTTGATTCATTATCTCCATTAATTCTCTTATTTCTCTGTTAGGTTTCTGTCTGATTGACCTGTCCATTGGTGAGAGAGGAGTATTGAAGTCTCCTACTATTAGTGTGTGCGGTTTGATGGCAGCCTTGAATTTTAGTGATGTTTCTTTTACGTACGTGGGTGCTTTTATATTAGGGGCATAGATATTCAGGATTGAGACTTCCTCCTGAGGAATTGTTTCTGTTATGAGTATAAAATGTCCCTCTCCATCTCTTCTGATTGATTTAAGTTTGAAGTCAACTTTGTTAGAAATTAGAATGGCCACACCTGCTTGTTTCTTAGGTCCATTTGCTTGATAATCCTTTTCCCATCCCTTTACTCTGAGTAGGTGCCTGTCTTTGTGTTTGAGGTGTGTTTCTTGTAAACAGCAGAATGTTGGATCCTGTTTTTGTATCCAATCTCTTAGCCTGTGCCTTTTTATAGGCGAGTTGAGTTCATTGACACTAAGTGATACTAAAGACCAGTGGTTGTTAACTCTGGTCACTTTTTTAGTAGTAGAATTTGTGTGTTTCCATCCTTTGAGTTGTGCTGGTGAAAGGTCTCTAGACGTTTGAGTTATTGTGGTCATTGTTTGACGCCTTGGTTTGTGATTTTCCTTCTATTACTTTCTGTAAGGCTGGATTTATGGCTACGTATTGTTTAAATTTGTTTTTATCCTGGAAAATTTTGTTTTCTCTATTTATAGTGAACGAAAGCCTGGCTGAGTATAGTAATCTGGGCTTGCATCCATGTTCTCTTAGTTTCTGCAGTACGTCTATCCAGGACCTTCTGGCTTTCATGGTTTCCATAGAGAAGTCAGGTGTAAGTCTGATATGTTTACCTTTATAAGTAACTTGCCTTTTTTCCTTTGCAGCTCTTAATATTCTTTCTTTATTCTGTATGTTTTGTGTTTTGATTATTACATGGCGAGGAGATTTTTTTTTCCAGTCTATTCGGTGTTCTGTATGCTTCTTAAACCTTCATAGCTTTCTTTAGGTTGGGAAAGTTTTCTTCTATAAATTTATTAAATATATTTTCTGGACCGTTGAGCTGTACTTCTTCTCCTTCTTCTATCCCAATTATTCTTAGGTTTTTTTTTTTATTGTGTCCCAGATTTCCTGAATGTCTTGTGATGAGAATTTGTTGGTTTTGCTGTTTTCTTTGATCAGTGTGTTTATTTTCTCTATGGTATCTTCAGTGTCTGACATTCTTTCTTCTATCTCTTGTAATCTGTTGGTAGTACTTGTCTCTGTAGTTCCTTTTCGTTTACCCAGATTTTCCATCTCCATCCTTCCCTCGGTTTGTGTTTTCTTCATTACTTCCATTTCATTCTTCAAGTCTTGAACCGCTTCCCTTACCTGTTTGATTGCTTTTTCTTGTTTCTCTTGGTTTTCTTGGGTATCTTTGAGCGATTTATTCATTTCCTCTACCTTTTTGTTTGTAATCTCTAATTGTTTATTGCAGTTTTTTACCTCCTGTTTAAGGTCTTCTATTATTTTCATATAATTCATTTTGAGTCGATTTCTTCTAATTCTTCTGGAGTAGGGTTTACAATTCTTCTTATTTCAGGATCCCTGGATTCTGGTGAAGTCATGTTGCCTTTCAGGTTGTTGGAGGAATTCTTGCATTGGCGCCTTCCCATCTCTTCCTTCAAATGGAGCCAGGAGAGGCCTGGTATCTTGGTCCAATCTTTGCTGTGACTGACTCTCTGGGTGTATCTCTTCAGTGTAGAAGCAGGAACAGTACTGTCCAGAATGAACTCCTCAGCACCAAAACGTGGACGGCTGGTAGTCCAATGACCCGCGGACAAAAGGGGGAACTTGGGGGGCAGGGCGGGGACCAGTAGAACACAGGAGACACTGCTGCACAAGCTTAAGGTGCGCTTGCTCCTTTTCGGGGTTCCTTGAGGCCTGACATGTAGGCAGGCACTCACTGCTCTTGGTTGGAAGCCTTAGCGTAGGAGCAGAAAACTGTTCCTGAGCAAAGGACCTTGCAGAAAACGCAGGCTTGGGGGATGGGGGGTCGTGTGTAAGAAAGACAGCCCTGCAGAAGGAGCTGTGGGAGGAAGGTTTGTGCTCTCTTCTGGGACAATCCGCCCTTGGATAGCACACACTCTCCCGTCCAGATGGAACTCCTCAGCACCTAAACAGGGCCGCCTGGTAGCCCAATGATCCGGGGACAAAAGGAAGAACGTGGCAGGCAGGGCGGGGTCCAGGAGAGCACAGGAGACCCTGGAGCACAAGCTGAAGGTGCCTGGGATCCCTTACAGGGGACCTTGAGGTCTGCCTTGTAGGCAGGCACTCACTGCTCTGGGTGGGTAGCCTTAGTGTAGGAGCTTAAAACTGTTCTTGAGCACTGGTCCTAGCATACAGCAGGGCAGGGTTGGGAGGGGGGTTTTGGGGGGCTGGGTCGTGCATAAGAAAGATAGCCCTACAGAAGGAGCTGGGGGAGGGGGGTTGTGCTCTCTTCCGGGACATCAGCCCCTGGATAGCACACACTCACCTGTCCAGATGGAACTCCTCAGCACCTAAACAGGGCCGCCTGGTAGCCCAGTGATCCGGGGACAGAAGGAAGAACGTGGCAGGCAGGGCGGGATCCAGGAGAGCACAGGAGACCCTGGAGCACAAGCTGAAGGTGCCCGGGCTCCCTTACAGAGGACCTTGAGGCCTGCCCAGTAGGCAGGCACTCACTGCTCTGGGTGGGTAGCCTTAGTGTAGGAACTTAAAACCGTCTTGAGCATTTCTTAATTACACATTATATTTTTAAATGAGCTGCATAAGTACAATACCCCAAACATGGGTAGAAACATAGATACAGTGTAACAAAAATAACTTTAAATTTGCATATAATATCCAAAATCATACCAATACAAAATATTTTGAAATTAATAGTTGTTTTTAGATTAAAATAGATTTAATAATCTTCCTTTTATCTCATTTCTATATTATATCCCCCTTTTTCCTTTAGAAAGGGATCCTTGAATGTAACCTTTGTTTCACTTTTTCCATGACCATGACCAATAACAACTTGTAACTCATCCTCCACAAATCATCACAAATGTTCATAACTGATTTCTTGGGGATGTGGGTGTCATTTTTTCTATACTGCTTCCTGTTGTCTGGGTCACTGGCATCTCTGGAGGCACCTGAAAAAAGTTCAGAATAATAGTTAAGTCTTTGCTGGAGTAGTCTGTGAGGCTGGACCATCTCAGCCAGCAGGCTTGAAGCTGTTCTGGATGTAGAACTCTGAGGAAACTGCAATGGAATCATTCTGAGATGCTGGATCCCCCTGGGCCATCCATTCATTTTCATTCCTGTATGGTCTCCTTGCCCTGAAAACAAACTTTCAAAATTAACATATATTTATTAATACAAGTATAGACTATGCTTTATATACAAGTCAGCCAAAGATGAGTTTTTGTTTTATGTTTGAGGAGGTAAAATATATGTCATTTGTTCTGCAGTTATAATTTTAGGCACTAGACATTTAAAAAATACAAATACAAATATTAATGAGACACAATTTCACATCCACTTGGATGGCTAGACCTTGAAAACAAAAACAGATATAAAAAGTATCAAGTGATGTTAAAGATGTAGAGGAATCAGATCCCTCACACGTTGCTAATTGGGATATAAAATTGTGTGGCTTTTAAGGTTACTCACTAAGTTAATGTTAGAATTACTGCATGACACAGAAATCTTATTCCTAAGTTTATGCTCCAAAGAAAATAAAAATTATATTTATGGGCATTGAAGCATTACTTATCCATAAAAGAAGTGATGTGCTGATACATGCTATGTGGTGCATTGGTCTTGAACACGTTCTATGTCAAAGAAGTGAGATAAAAGGTCACACATAGTATTAACCAATTTATTTGAAATACCTATAATAAATAAATCCATAATACATGGAAATCAGTATGGTATTACCAGAGCCAGGGGAAGAGGAGAATTGGGGAATAACTGTTGAACTGATGAGGATTTATTGGGGAGTGATGAAAATGTTTTGAGGTAGAGTTTGTGACTAAACAGCATTTGAATTGAGCTCGTTACTCTATATTATTCACTTTAGATGTTTAAATTGATATTATATTAATTTCATCACAATAAAAAATGTTTATGCTAAGCCCTAATAACAACCACACTGATCTGTCATGAGGGGACATACAGGACACTTTGAAATGCTAACTTAATATGAAGCATGTGTTTCTAGGTAATGTGATTTGGAACTTTGTCTTCTGCAGTATACATTGAACCTCAGACCTTGTACATGCTAAGCAAGTATGCTACCTCTGAGCCAAACCCCTAACCTGTAAAATGAGCCTTTGAGACCTATTTTCTTTAACATAATCTGCATCTTCATTTTTAGTTTTTCTGTCTCATAGGACAGAACCATATATCTTCATATTTCTTTAAATCTTTAAATTTCTGTCCACAAAGGTCATAATCAGCAAAAAACTTTTAATCAAATACATTCTTTCTGAAGCTTGGTTTGCCATAGCAACAGCAGCTCCATCTTTTTGTACATAAGTTAGACGTGCCTAAAATTCTAATTTCTGTTCATCTGTTTCTGCATATGTTTAGAGACAGAATCTTGCTTATAGAGGCCAGGTTGGCCTAGAACTTGAGATCCTTGTGACTCAGCTCCATACCTCCTTCCCAACCCCACACACACATAGCTCAAATGCTGTGGCTGCAGGCATGTAGGCTGCAATCAGAAAATAAAGTGGCTGTTTTAGCTGAGTATTTCTTATATTCCTTAGGCAGAACCAGTTTTTAAGAGATAAGAGTTATCAGAACCTCACGAGTCTGGTCCAAAGTGCTTATTCTGTAGTTTTAGTGATATATTGGCTAGGTGGGGAAAAAAGCTATCAAAGCAGATATATAAAGAAGGTTATATATGCCCGCTACAGAAAGGAGTACAGGCCATTATAATCTCTGGCTACAGAGAGTTCGTGTATTCAGAAAATCTTAATATGCCTGCTGATTAAGAGCATATTGATAAAAATCTTAGCATTTTAAGGTCACTCAAGATCACATTACATGCCTGGACATTGATGATGTGGTCTAGTTATGAAATTCAAATTTTTCTATTTGCAAAATGAAATGAATTCCATTTAAATAGGCAGAACAGGTCAAAATAATGTGTCTAATGGTTTCCCTAAAAATTACTGTCCTTTTTTATCTAAGCTGACACTGCTGGCCATGGTGTTTTCTCTATCATATTTCTCTACTTCAGCAAGGAAAGAAGGTATTTGACTGGACTGGCCTATACAATCTCTAACCTGTCCTTTGTTACCAGTCCCTTGCAAAGCTGTATGGGTGTTATAAAGCAATGAGTCCAAAAGTATGTTTCTTTTGAGTGAAGCACACTACAGGCATGAGATAAATGAGAACAAGCTAAGACATAATCATAAAAGGGAAGAAAGTAAGAAGTAACATAGTAAGGCTAAGTGCTAAGAGATTTTTAAAAGTTTTTATTTTGTGTTATTTTAGTTCTGCAGCTCCAGAGATAAAATCCAGGATCTCATGTGTGGTAGACAAGCTCTCTGCTAGTATGCCTACTTCCTCAGCATCTAAACTTTGGAAAAATTTTAAATAGTACTCATTAGATTGTTTCTCATTACTGTACAAGAACATCTGAGGCAGATTAATTTTCCAAAATAAATGAATAAATTTATTGTATTCATACTTGTGAACATTGAAGCATTAACAGCATTGCACAAACTCTGGTAATCTCCCACACACATACACATATACCACCTGATTTCATACTTTTGTGATGGAGATAATGGAAGCATATATGGGAGGAATACTTCACCCCATTAAATAGGAAGCCAGAGAGTGATGATTCAAGGCCCAGGATTGCTCTTACAACAACTCATCCTATGACAAGCTCAAGGATCCCATGAGAGATACATTAATCTGTTCCAGATGTCCCAATATTCTAAGGGCATCCATCTAAACACTGCTCTTACAGGCTCCATTACCTCCCACATCACTATATTACAGACCAAGCTTCCAAAACTTGAAACTTTGAGGTCATACCCTCAAAACATATCCAACCACAGTAGAATTCAAGTCCTACTTCTCCTACCTGCTAGTTGTGTGATGTCAGATTTTACATGTCTGCACCTCTGTTTCTCCATCGACATAACAGAGGTATTATGATAAATAAGTGAACTCCTTTTATGTAAAATGCTTTCAGGTTCTCACACATTCTCATGCACTGCAACAGTCTGCTGAGTGTCACCCCTAGAGTTTTGGATTTGTTAGATCCAAGTTGCATCTCTAGAAGCATCTTAGCAAGTTCCAGATGCTGCTGATGCTGCTAGTCTGGTGATCACTTTGCAAAACACTACATTAAAATACTGCTTGATGTATAGTAAGTTAGGAATTGACATTCTGTAAAATGATAACTACAAGAAAAGATCTTCTGTGGGCTCTACAATTTATTTTATGTGCAGTGCCTTGTGTAAGTATCACAACAGTGATTTAAGTAATGTGTCATGACCAGCCCATGAGCACAAAGAAGAAATTCACACCAAAAGGGCCTGGGGAAATTGGCCCAGCCCCATGGCTTGCGAGAGCCAGAGATGCAAATTAACTCAATGAGGCAGACTCCTGGGACTAAGCCAGTACTGTTCAAATCTGTTCTTGCCTGCCATCTCAGTGTAGCCTTGTCCTCATTGACCTGGTTACCTTCATACTATCCTCTGGCAGCCAGCAATTGTTTTCCCTGTTGTCATGGGCTAGGTTTTCAAATGGTTCTTCATTATTCTACTCCTTACCTGTTTTACCTGCTCATCTCAAGCAGAGAATAAGGGGTCCATTGTATCCCCACCTATGTGTGGAATACCCCTCGTTCCTTTCTAGCACAAATGTTTTGTTATTAATCTCTAACTCAGCTATCACCTTCAGGAACTTTTTCCTACTCATCTTTCTCTTGTAACCTGAGATTCATTGCACTCTTACTCTGATGATGTGATAACACTCAGGTCTAATAGCATAGCACTAAATTTTCACACCCACACTCACTCTACTTATTAGCATATGAACTTGAACTAGGTATTTAATCCTCTCCAGGCCTCATCTGTAAAACGTCAATAAGGGTACCTACCTAAAGATGGTACAAAATTGAGTGGGTTTATTCATGTAAAAAATATACTTATCATAATATAAAATGTCTAAATTGAGGTGTAAATAAAATACTTAAACAAATTTTTCATCAAAATAAAACAAACATATCAAAATGATAGAATTTTTATCAAAAGTCTTTATCTAAAGCCTCACTGACTGTGCCATCTGATCCCTTACTTGTGATGTTTATTGAGCTAGGAGCTCCCTGAGGATCTCATGGTCTCTGTAGTCTCCCCATTAGTGGTTTTTAAAGCTACAATGCCCTGCTTCTAGTTTATTGCTTGAGTTTGTGATCTAGGTCATGGACGTGAGAAACTGAATATTAAGACCCAGTTATTTTTGACTCTAGACTATGTTCTTCCATCAACTCTCCCAGCACAATGTGATTCACTAGGTACTCTCTAAAAGGTAAGGTCTTTGGAAATATGTATTCAAATGTGCCACATTGTTGGTTCCTAAAGTATGATCCTTGGGACCACCAGAATCAGTCACCTAGGGACTTGTTAGATCGGAAACTGTGTAGGACTATCCCAGTAATCTGTGTTTTAATAAGCCCTAGCCAGGCTAAAGTTTGAGAAGCATTACTTTCTGCGCCCAGCATAATAAATGCCTTAATTCACAAGGGCCTACCCTCTATTAGCTTTTTTTCTCTTTTTGTTCACAAGGCATATTGTTTGGAGATTTTTCTAGGGTCATAGTCCAATAACATCACAGTGAAACAGAAATTACTGAACTCAGAGTTCATCTCAAGGTTATGATGAGAAGAAAATGTAGATCTCAATATTGTGTATAATATTCTTAAACTCAGTGAATGTTGAACTAGCTAAAATTTTCTAAGACTGTGCTATTCCTATGAGGAAAATGCTAGTTTAAACCTTCCTTATCACAATTAATAAGCATCAAAGACTAAGGGAAAAGAAGCCTCTCTCCACCACCATAACAAACCCCACTCTTTACACTAAGCTAAGACAATTTCCCATTGATTGTAAGATATCTCTTAATCACATATTTAACTCCTCTATTGAATTGCACTGCCTATTTATGCATATATACAATTACTGAGAACTGTGGAGAATTTTAACTCCTTAAGAGAGTTTCAGAGGTAAATCCTTAGTGGAAAAACAAAAGTGGCAACTTTATCAAAACAGTCTACACTTCATTTGTACCATGCGATGTGTTTCAGGGTTTTACTATGGAGCTCATAGAAGTCATGTAAAAACACTTGCTTTGTGGCCAGAGCAGGACTGAGGCAGCAATCTCCACAAGAGCAGGACTGATCCAGAGACCTGGGCCAGAGTGGGTCTGGAATAGTGAACTCCACAAGAGCAGGAGTGGATCCAGACCAGGGACATTTGTGGAAGCAGGACTAAGCCAGCAAACTAAGCCAGAGCAGGCCTGAGACAATGAGCTCTAGGGGAGAAGGATTGAGCCAGTGACCTAGGCCAGAGCAGGCCTAAGACGGTGAGCTCCATGGGAGCAGGAGCAGATGCAGACCAGGGACATCTGTGGAGGCAGGACTAAGCCAACGACTTGGGCCAGAGCAGACCTGAGACAGTGAACTCCACAGAGGCAGTTATAGGGAAGCAACCACTGAGAAGAGTGGGCCAGAGCCAGAGACCTCTGTGGGTCCAGATGTGAATCTGGGACCTTCGAGGGAGTAGACCTGAACAAGGACCTCTGCAGGTCCAGCATGAGTCTGGGACCTCTGAGGGAATAGGCCTGAGCCAGGACCTCTGTGGGCCTTGACATTGGTCTGGGACCTCCAAGGGAGTAGGCAGAAACCAGAAACCTCTGAAGGTCCTGGCATGGGTCTAGGACCTCTGAGGGTGTAGGCCTGAGCCAGGTCCTCTCAGGGTCTGGACACATTAAAGACTGGGACCTCCAAGGAGGTAGATAAGAGCCAAACCCCAAGCCAGGGATCTCTGCAGGAGTGGATACAGATCACAAACATTTACAGAAATAGGTCTGAGCTGGCAACCTAAGCCACAACAGGCCTGAGACAGTGAACTCCACAAGAATAGAGCAAAGCCAGGGAGCTCTGAGTGACCTTCAGGAACACGGAGTGACAATCAGGGTAACTGGAACCGTGGCATTGACTGTATGATGAGGAACAACCACCTGAGCCATGGATCCACTGGCACCTAGAAGATTAATCGCCAGAGTCACAAACAGCACCAGCTACACAAATTAGGGGAAAAGATGAGTAGACAAGGTATGAATATATGCAACACCACAAAGAGCAACATGACACCAGTAAAACCTAAAGACCCTAAAACAGCAAGACTTGGACAATCAAATATAGATGAAGCCGAAGAAAATAACCTAAAAAATAACTTCAGGAGAATGTTAGAGACTCTTAAAGAAGAAATGAGAAATTCTCTCAAAGAAATAGAGGAAAAGACAAATAAAATATTGGAAGACATCAACAAATCCCTTAAAGAAAACCAAGAAAAAGCAATCAAACATATGAAAGAAACCATTTAAGACTTGAAAACTGAAATAGAGACAATAAAGAAAACACAAACCAAGGGAATTATAGAAACAGGAATCATGAGAAAATGATCAGGAAACACAAATGCAAGCATAAACAGCAGAATATAAGAGATGAAAGAGAGAATCTCAAGCCTGAAAATACAATAGAGGAAATAGACTCATTACTCAAAGAAAACATTAAATCTAACAAAAGCTTAACCAAAAATATCCAGAAAATATGGGACACCAATGAAACGCCAAACCTAAAAATAACAGGTATAGAAGAAGTTCAACTCAAAAGTACAGAAAATATACTTAACAAAATCATATAAGATGACTTTCCCAACCTAAAAAAAGATGTACCTATGATGATACAAAAAGCTTACAGAACACCAAATAGACTGAAATAAAAAAAGGTCCCTTTCCTCATAAAATCAAAAAACTAAACATACAGAGTAAAGAAAAAAAATATTAAGAGCTGCAAAGGGAAAAGGCCAAGTAATATATAAAGGCAGACCCATCAGAATTACACTTGACTTCTCAATGAAGACAATGAAAGCCAGAAGGTCTTGATTAAGGACTATGCAGACATTAAGAGACCACGGCTGCCAGCCCAGACTACTATACCAAGCAAAACTTTCAATCATCATAGAAGGACAAAACAAGATATTCCATGACAAAAGCAGATTTAACCAATAACTAGTCAAGAACCCAGCCCTACAAAAAATACTAGAAGGAAAACTCCAACACAAGGAAGTTGGCTACATCATCAAAAGCACATACAATTGATGGTCTCATGGCAGCAAATTCCAGAGAAGGGGGAAATGCACAAATCAACATCACCAACAATAAAACTAAATTATCAGGAGATAGCAATCACTGGTCATTAATATCTCTTAATATAGATGGCCTCAACTCATCCATAAAAATGCACAGGCTAACAAATTGGATGTGAAAACAGAATCCATCCTTCTGCATACAAGAAACATACTTCAACCTCAAAGACAGACATCGTCTCAGAGTAAAGCGTTGGAAAAAAGTATTTCAATCAAATCGACCTAAGAAACAGGTTGGTGTAGCTATCCTAATATCTAACAAAATAGACTTTAAACTAAAATCAATCAGAAGAGACAAAGAAGGACATTTCATATTAGTCACAGGAAAAATCTATCAAGAGAAAATCTCAATACTGAACATCTATGCCCCAAATACAAGGGCATCCTCATATGTAAAAGAAACACTTCTAAAGCTTAAATCATACATTAAACCCCAAACACTAATAGTGGGAGACTTCAACCCTCCTCTTTCACCACTGGACAGGTCAGTCAAGCAAAAAATGAACAAAGAAATAAGGGAACTAACAGATGTAATGACTCAAACGGACTTAACAGACATCTATAGAATATTCCATCCAAACATAAAAGGACATACCTTCTTCTCAGCACCTCATGGAACCTTCTCAAAAATTGACCATATACTTGGTAACAAACCAAACTTCTACAAATACAATAAAAATTGGAAAAAACCCGTGTATCTTATCAGATCAACATGGTTTAAAACTAGAAGTCAATAGCAATACTAATTCCAGAAAGCCCTCAAACACATGGAAATTAAACAATGCTCACCTGAATCATCAATAGGTCAAGAAAGAAATAAAGGGAAAATTAAAGACTTCCTAAAATTCAATGAAAATGATCACACAACATATCCAAATTTATGGGACACAATAAAAGCAGTGTTAATAAGAAAGTTCATAGCACTAAATGCCTACATAAAAAAGCTAGAAAAATCCAACTCTAGTGAATTAACAGAACATTTGAACACTTTAGAACAAAAAGAAGCAAACTCACCGAAGAGAACTAGACAGAAGGAAATAATAAAATTGAGAGTTGAAATCAACAAAATAGAAACAAAGAAAGCAATACAGAGAATCAATGAGACAAAGAGTTAGTTCTTTGAGAAATTCAACAAAATAGACAAACCTTTATCCAAATTAACCAAAAGGCAGAGAGGGAATATTCAAATTAATAAAATCAGAAATGAAAAAAAAAAGGAACATAACAACAGACGCAGAGGAAAGGCAGAAAATCATCAGGTCATATTTTGACAAACTATACTCCACAAAATTGGAAAACTTAAAGGAAATGGACAACTTTCTGGGTAAATATCACTTACCAAAATTAAATCAAGACCAGATAAGCAAATTAAACAGACCTAGAACTGCTGAAGGGATAGAAACAGTCATCAAATGTCTCCTAACCAAAAAAAGCCCAGGACCAGATGGTTTCAGCTCAGAATTCTATAATACTTTCAAAGGAGAACTAATACCAATTCTCCTCAAATCGTTCCACACGGGCTGGAGAGATGGCTCAGAGGTTAGGAGCACTGACTGCTCTTCCAGCGGTCCTGAGTTCAATTCCCAACGACCGCATGGTGGCTCACAACTATCTGTACTAAGATCTGGCGCCCTCCTCTGGTGTGTGGGCATACATTGAGGCAGAATGTTGTATACATAATAAATAAATAAATCTTAAAAAAAATCATTCCACACAATAGAAACAGAAGGAACATTGCCAAACTCTTTTTATGAAGCTACAATTACTCTGATACCCAAACCACAGAAAGACATTACTAAGAGAATTACATACCAATCTCACTCATGTACATTGATGCAAAAATACTAAATAAAATACTAGCAAATTGAATCCAAGAACACATCAGAACCATCATCCGTCATGATCAAGTCAGCTTCATCCCAGAGATGCAGGAATGGTTCAACATAAGAAAATCTATTGACATAATCCACCATATAAATAAACTGAAAAATAAAAACCACATAATCATCTCATTAGCTTTCGACAAAATACATCCCTTCATGAGAAAGGTCTTGGAGAGAGTAGGGATACAAGGAACATACCTAAACATAATAAAGGCAATGTACAGCAAGTCAACAGCCAACATCAAACTAAATGGAGAGAAACTCCCAGTGATTCCACTGAAATCAGGAACAAGACAAGGTTGTCAACTCTCTCCATACCTATTCAATATAGTTCTTGAGGTCCTTGCCAGAGCATTATGACAACAAAAGGAGACCAAGGGGGGTGCAACTCTGAAAAGAAGAAATCAAACACTTACGATTTGCTGATGATATGATACTTTATATAAGCAACCCCAAAAATTCTACCAAGGAACTTCTACAACTTATAAACACTTTCAGTAATATAGCAGGGTACAAGAAGATTAACTCAAAAAATAAATAAAAAAAAAAAACAGTAGCTCTCCTTTACACAGATGGTAAATGTGTAAAGGAAATCAGAGACACATCACCCTTCACAATGGACACAAATAACATAAAATATCTCAGAGTAACTCTAACCAAACACGTGGAAGACTTGTGTGGCAAGAACTTTAAATCTTTGAAAAAAGAAACTGAAGAAGACACCAGAAAGTGGAAAGATCTCCCATGCTCTTGGGTGGGTAGAATTAACACAGTAAAAATGGCAATCTTACCAAAAGCAATCTACAGATTCAATGTAATGCCCATCAAAATCCTAGCAAAATTCATCACAAACCTCGAAAGAACAGTACTCAACTTCAAGTAGAAAAGTAAATAACTCAGGATAGCCAAAACAATCCTGAAAAAAAAAAAAAAAAACTCCTGGAGGCATCACAATCCCTCACTTCAAACTCTACTCCAGAGCTACAGTACTGAAAACATCCTGGTATTGGCATACAAACAGATTGGGGGACCAATGGAACCCAACTGAAGACCCAGATTAATCCTCACACCTTCAAACACCTGATTTTTGACAAAGAAACAAAAAATATCAAATGTAAAAAAGAGAGCGTATTTAACAAATGGTGCTCGCATAACTGGATATCAACATGTAGAAGAATGAAAATAGATCCATATTTATCACCATGCATAAAACTCAAGTCCAAATGAATCAAAGACCTCAACCTAGAGCCAGCCACACTGAACCTTGTAGAAGAGAAACTGGGAAGTACACTTAAACGCATTGGCACAGAAGACCACTTCTTAAATATAACCCCATTAGCACAGACACTGAGAGAAAGAATTCATAAATGGGACCTCCATAAACTGAAAAGGTTCTGTAAAGCAAATGACATGGTTAACAAGACAAAATGACAACCTACAGAATGGGAAAGGATCTTCACCAATCCCACATCACACAGAGGACTGATCTCCAAAATATATAAAGAACTCAAGAAATTGGTCCTCAAAAGAACAAATAATCCAATAAAAAAATGGAGTACAGACCTAAACAGAGAACTCTCAACAGAGGAATATAAAATGGCTGAAAGACACTTAGACACTTAAGGAAATATTCAACATCCTTAGCCATCAGAGAAATGCAAATCAAAACAACTCTCAGATTCCATTCCATCTTACACCTGTAAGAATGGCCAAGATCAAAAACACTGATGACAACTTATGCTGAAGAGGTTGTGGGGTAAAGGGAACATCCTGCATTGATGGTGGCAATGCAAGCTGGTACAGCTCCTTTGGATGTCAGTATGGCAATTTCTCAGAAAATTAGGAAACAACCTTCCTCAAGACCCAGCAATACCACTTTTTTGGTATATATCCAAAGGATCTCAATCATGTCACAAGGATATGTGCTCAACTATGTTCAAAGCAGCATTGTTTGTCATACCAGAATCTGGAAACAACCTAGATGCCCCTCGACTGAAGAATGGATATGGAAAATGTGATACATTTATACAATGGGGTAATACACAGAAGAAAAATATAATGACATCCAGAAATTTGCAGGGTGGAGCTAGAAAACATTATTTTGAGTGAGGTAACCCAGACACAAAAAGAGAATTATCACATGTACTCACTCATATGTGGTTTTTTAAACATAAAGGAAAAAAACCAGCCTACAAATCACAATCCCAGAGAATCCAGACAATTAAAAACAATAAGGACCCTAAGAGAGACATGCATGGTTCTAATCTACATGGGCAGTAGAAAAGAAACAAGATTTCCTGAGTAAATTTGGAGCATGGGAACCATGGGAGAGGGTTGAAGGGGAGGGAAAAGGCAGGGAGGAGAGCAAAGAATAAATAAAAATAAATTAAAAAAAAAAAAAAACACTTTGTCTGGTGTGACCACATTTGGAGGAACTCAAAAAAAAAAAAAAAAAAAAAAAAAAAANAAAGCTGCAGGGCGGTGGTGGCACATGCCTTTAATACCAGCACTTGGGAGGCAGAGGCAGGCGGATCTCTGTGCGTTCGAGGCCAGCCTGTTCTACAAGAGCTAGTTCCAGGACAGGCACCAAAAACTACAGAGAAACCCTGTCTTGAAAATCCAAATAAATAAATAAATAAATAAACAAATAAATAAATAAAATTTTAAAAAAGCTTGAAATTTGATGTTTAAAACAAACAGATTTTCTGAAACTTCCATGTACCTTGATGGTCAAGATCACTTTCTTACAAATATAATGGCAACATGACTATAGAAAGCCATTTAGAAAGCACTAGAGATCAGCATAGACATTAGCAGACTGAGGGTAGAAGGACATACTCCTTGAGACAACATGCTTCTTGAGATGACGATGAATAAACACTGGACCCTGGGCCTTGTAATTTCATCTTATGTGTAAAATTCCACTTAAGTTTGCTTTCTTTAATATCTGAGCCATTGTCAGTAAGTCCTGTTCATGTGGCAAAATCTAATATTTTTACACATCTCTTTCCAATGACAGTAACTGTGTAGGCAGAAAGAAACAGGTCCTGGGGTGCTATACAGTACTTCCTTAAAAGGCTCTGTGATTGGAATACCAACTTTCCCTGCATTGCTCAGCCCATTCTACCTTAGAATTTATTTCCACCTCAATTCCTTGGGGGACACTTCATATTCAAACTTCAACATTTAGTTTTTAAAGTGAAATGTTACATTGCTAAGCCATTGATTTATATCTCTTACTTATAATATCTATACTTAAAATGGTTTTTCATAAGCAATAATCAAAATGAGAAAAGTCTTATGATTTACCCCAAGAAAGGAAGTAGTGATACATTAACTCAATGACTTTACAAACATTAACTCAGTGGCCTTACAATTTAATACCTAGAAATGCAATCCATAGAGGGTGTCCTTTATCTGAAGTTTTTGGGATCAGAAGTGCCTTGGATTTTATGTTTTCTCAGATTTTGGAATACCATATGTCTAATCAGGTAACTTAGGGATGGGACTCAACTCTAAACACAAAATTCACTTATGTTTCATATGTACCTTAGACAAGTAGCCTGATGCTAACTAAGCTTATACCGGGTCTATGCTTTGCCTACAGTCTATAGAACTCATGTGGCATTTTCTACTTGTAACATCATGTTGATATTCAAAAACTTTGTGACTTTGGAGCATTTTAGATATCCAATTTTTGGATTAAGGAGGCTCAACCTGCATTGATAATGCTAATGAATTTACACTAGAGCCCTGTCAATAGTTTTCTGTCCATGACATTCCTTGGCTCATTCTATTTTACTTGTATTGTCTCTTGCTACTGTAACATCTGAATGTTTGTTTTGGTATACAGTTATACATTGGATTTTCCTGATTTTGCATGTCTGATTTTGGATCATTACCCTTGTTTTACTGTTAGTTTAAATTCCAATCAGTTTTTAAAGCTAGTAAATACAAAAACAGCTTCAAAACATAAGCATCTGAGTGCCCCGGGATCTGGCAGTTAGACAAACAAATACAGTCTAAGCAGATGCTTTAACAGCCAGGGGAGGCCTTCAGCAGATCAGAGTACTCAGCCTCCAGGAAAGGCTGGCAGAGCCCCCATTTCCTAGCTTGTAAGTAGCCTAATCCTCCAGGTTTATGCCTCCTACTTAGGGTTCATTTCAGGTCTCAAAGTACTTTCCTAAACTTCTAACTGAAATGCCCTGTTCCCTAGAGACCTTTGCCAAAAGAACCAAGTAAGGAATCATGAACTTGAAACATAGACAAAAAACTCAAATGTCTAAAAACATTTTCATAAATTTCAGAAGAGTTAATATTTATGGGATTCTAGGCTGAGGACATTATATGGATTATCTAATGAAATCCACACAAGAGTCTGCGTAGCTGCTGTTTCTTCCTATGCTATCAGTAAGCTAACTAGGAAAAGTCATACGAATTTTTCATGGTCACAGAATTAATAAGAGACAGAGCTAGAATTTGGATTCAAACTATCAGGCACTGTTATAAGGAGCATGGGCATTTTGTTCTGTCCTGGTTGCCCAGCTAGCTTACAACCAAAATAATCACACAGAAACTGTATTCATTTCAACACTGCCTGGTCCGTTAGTTCTAACTTCTTATTGGCTAACTCTTATGTCTTGATTTAACCCATTTCTATTAAATCTGTGTATTGCCACAGGACTGTGGCTTACCAGCAAGATTCTAACCAGCAGGAGCTTTATGGTGTCTGCCTGTCTGCCCTTCTTCCCAGCATTCAGTTCTGTCTTCTCCATGCCTACCAAAGTTCTGCCCTAGCAAAAGGCCAAAGCAGTTTCTTTATTCAACCAGTGAAAGCAACACATAAACAAAAAGACCTCCTACATCAAGGCACAAAAGCCTACACATCTCACCCCTATGCTGCACCATCATGTGAGTAAGCTATGATAATGGTAGCTGTTTTTGCTGCTAATGGTAAAGACTTCACTGGACATGTTCCACAACCCTTGAGCTGGCTGTGCCCACTGCTTGTGGATCATACTCAAGACCAGGGCTTTGATCCTACAATCTATAGCATAAATGGTTATGTCATTATCTGTAGAGCAGAACTGTTCTGGGAATAGTAATTCTGCCAAGCACAGCTCAGCAGATAAAAACTTTTGTAGGCAAAAATTGGCCTGACAGGACACCAGGTAGCAAGAAATAAGGAACTAGTAAAGGCCTGGATGATTTGGGAAGAGCCTAGGGGGTTCATGGAAGACAGAGAATAAATAGCTTCCACACATCCTTTGCCAAATGTACCTAGGGAAAGTATCATTTAAAAAAATCTAGCCAATACACCAATGAGCAGGTGAATAAGAGATTACTAGCAGGTGCACAAAGCAATTTTAAAAAGCCACAACTCCAGATTTTCCTACACAGTCCTATCCCTGTTAGCTATTTCCACTGAATCTCTCATAGTATCCCAAGATTACTTCAGTGCCTGCCCTTTGAAACGTAATTATCCTCCTCAGAGGAGTCCAGAGACTCCAGGTCAGTAAGAAGTACACGGGTCATCAAGCTATTCTCCCCATGGCCAAGGAAGCACTGTAAATAGAAGTGTCTTCTAGAGGTTGGAAGAAAACGCATCAGAAGGGAAGAATGGGTCAAATGGGAAAAGAATTCTCAAGGGTCTTCAAGGTGATAGTGGTTCCTCAAGAAGCTTGGCTTGCTCTTGTTTTCTCTATAAAACACTGAATTTGATCCTGTGAGCACCAAATAGTTTCTTTGGCCATGAACACATGCATTAGCAGGCATTGTCATCTTATAATTGCATTTTTATCTTCAGGTTCAATTCATTTTGACCCACTACAGTATTTCCCCAGCACGGTTTTGCCTCTGAGTCCTTCATTCTTAGGCCATTGAGAACACAGATAACAGAAAGTATGGAAGACTGTGACTCTCTGCCTCATGCACAGTACCCCAAATGGTCACTTGCTCAGTTCCAGGCAGAGCAGTGAGACACTGGTAAGGCTGCAAAAAGTAACTAGGCTTAGCTCCTATCCTCAAGGAAGACAGAATCTTCCAAATTTCATGTTCTTCCATGCTTCAGAATGCAAGCATAGACTATGCCTCAATGTCTATCTCTGTTTTTTACTTGTACCTTACCCACCCACCCCCAAATTCCCAAGAGCTTCAGGTCTGTGCCAATGTGTGTATTAGTTTAGAGTCTAAAACATCTTTACCTACTTAAATCTTAGTCCCTGCTGTCCATGAGACTTAGACATGAGCTAAATGGGAAGATGCACTTGGAAGCTAAATCCAAGTTACACACAGTAGATTGGGGAATACTTGGTTTGGAGACCTAAACTTTTATATGTTCTACTGTTATTATTTCACCCATTTAGAATGTATTTGTGGCTGAATTTCTCCAGTGGGAAATTTTTGTCTTTCTACCTACATATTCCAAACTTGAGCTGAAAGTGTAAATATAGGAGAAACCACAGGAGAAGGTGATTAAAAAAAAAGAATAGACTAAAGTGCATGCACCTAAAGCAAGTTGAGGGTCTGTACTGTGAAAACTTAGAATTGGGTTCTGTCAGGGATCAGCTTCCATAGTATACCACTTGCCAGGGAAAGGGCATGAGGATTAAAAAATGTTAAGGAGGAGGAACAGAGATAAGAAAGAATCACTAAGACATAGGATAGCAACAAGAGGGCAACACAATGAATATTGAATGTTGAATTCACCTGCATTCATTTTCCATACACTTTTATACCCTAATACAAAAAGGGGAAGAAGACAAAAGCCTGCTTTAACATGATGCAAAGGACAACTAAAACAGTTACTTGCTTCAATACTTTGAGCCATCAAGCTATTAATCCCTGAGAAAAGTATTCTGTTGTTCAGGCAGTGAACCCTCCCTAGACTAAGAATCCTGAAGGCAGCCACTTCCTAGGTAACATCTCTTAATTTAAAAGAAGGAGCAGAAGTATGCTTGAATTCTCTGACCTTTGCCAAGGTGGAGTGAATCTACCTGTATGGACCACAGTAATATCAAAAACACCAAGTAACCACATCCTGGGTTAGGGTGTGTAGTCACACTTGTCAACAAATTTGAATAAGCTAAAACTCTCTGACCTTCAGTCAGGTAGAAATAGGCTCACACTTTTGGGCCTCCACAGGGTTCTTTACAAAGTACTTCCTGATTCAGAAGGTGGAGACCTCCCAGCATTTGCAAACAGAGGCGCTAGACACTGAAAAGCCAGGCTGCACACTACTCAGTACGAAGTCCTCCTTAGCTTGTGTGCTACTTTTATTTTTAGACTCTTTTCTGCATAATAGTGGTAGCTCCGGCTGCCTGCAATCCCTTCTTGGAATACATTCTGCCCTATTTTTCTCCCCTAAGACTGTGGTTTCAAATTCATCTAATTACTTCCCTGTGCAGCATTAAATCAAGATGGCTTCAAAATGGAGATGACCTAGTGAGTTTAATTATTTTCTAATGTGTCTCACTGTGGCAAAGGTGTGTTTACCACATAAATAACTATTCTAGAGGACAGCAAGTGCTTTTTGCATGTTGTTAGCTGGTTTTGTTTTAGAAATACAGAGTATGCAATTTATATGTTTTCAACCTTATGTTGCCAATTTTTTCTAAGCAACTATAGCAAAGCCATTCATACTAACTCATTTGAGACTTTTTTTTTACCATTTTTTTTAAAGCAAATCAGACTTTTAGGGAAAAAGAAAACATTCCGTAACAACCTTTATCAAGCTATCTCACCCTAGTGGCTCTTGTTTTCTTCTTTAAAAAAATCATTTTGTGGAAAATATTGCCGCTGTTTACTATGGGCTTCAGCAAGAATAAGCAATGCATGTATGTGTTCAAATGAGCTCAAGATAAAGAATATGAAAGGAAAGCCTGTCAGCACTTGATTCATGGCTCTTTGAAACATCAAACGTTCACAGCTCTTTGAGTCTTTATGGCCAATTTCTCTCCCTTTTAGTTTCCTGCTAAAGCATAATATAGCATAGCTTCACAGAGAAAAGTTAAAATTCTCTCTAAAACAAAACGGTCATCTCTTCATTTGCAGGTATTACTATCGCCCCACATACAGAAATGAATTCACAGATGGAAGCCATAAGGGCTTGGTTTGGATGTCTTTTCTTATTCATGATTTTCTCTTTATAGAAGACAGACTTTCTGGAACTGTTTTTGCATACCTGTTTTACAAGGCAGTACGCCTAGTTGCTTCAAGTCTTCCTTGAGTCCTGAAAGAGCATAGGGCTTTGAATGGATCCCCGTTTCACCAGCCAACCCACTCAGTCCTCTATGAAGGAGCACAGTAAAGCATAGAGATGGAATAGCAGTCTCCAGAAAATGAACCTCACTATTTAACAGGAATTCATTAATTACACACAGATACAGAGAGAGAGAGAGAGAGAGAGAGAGAGAGAGAGAGAGAGAGAGAAAGAGATACATACAGAGACACACATAGAAACACACAGAGATACATATGCACACATATACATGTGGATGCCTGTGCATGCATGCACACACGCCCATGTATGTATGTATGTATGTATGTACATATTTTCCCCATCCAAATCTTTTATCCCAGATAAAAATTGTCATCTCCTCATACCAAAATAGAGCACATCAAGACAGTTATGTCTAACTGAATCCATCAAAAGCAATAGGATGCTGCAGAGATCAAAGAGACAAGTGGAGTTTAGAAAAGAAAAGGCAGTTGGGGTGTGTCACATTTGTGCTATGCTACACTCTGTGTCCCACACATTATAGGGCCTGCCTATTTTTACCACTTAATGGCGCTTTCACTGTGAGGATGCTACAGCTTCATCAAAGGGAACAATGAATATTATGAGGGTGCTGGAAGACAGAGTGTCAACATAGATTAAGAAATCTCCCAAGACTGATTATAGCCACCAAACAGCAATGTCCTACCAAATGAAAGCCCATGCTCTAGGCAAAGATTTGTTCATCTCTAACCTGTTCTTTCTGAGCCTCATCTTCTTCCTTAAAATAAGAAGGTTTAATAAAAGATGGTCCCTATGGTGGCAGTCAGCGTTAGCATCATTATTCCTTTTGTCTTCTTTCCTTGGTTTGAAGCAAAGCTTTGAGCTCAGGGGACTGTCTGGTTAGTGCCTTTACCAAAGACATCTGGATTACATGAAGCAGTGGGGCTCTGCACATATGACCCGAACAGCTGCATGTCCATATCCATCTTTTCTTCCTGGGCAACGAACTATGTTGGCCAAAATTCTATGCAAATATTTCAATATTTAGGGCCATGGACTGTAAGGCATGTTAGGTCACTCTTCCAATCTGCTCTGTGATCTCCTCTCTTTTTTATTCTCAGCATTCTATGTCCTACGTAAATAATAGTTGTGGTTACTTTTCTTTTTTATATACCTTCGATTTAATAGGCAACTATCTGCTACATTTACATTCCTGGATATGCAGGTCATGGTAAATTGAAGATCTATATCTATCTATCTATCTATCTATCTATCTATCTATCTATCTATCATCTAAAAAGAGATCCCCCCCAAAAAAAAACAAAAAAAAAAATAAAATAAAAAGAGATTCCGCTTATGTCTAGGCAGTATGTTCCATTTCAAAATCCCCAATCAGTGTTTGAGTTCTGCATAGAACTAAACTCTGTCTATACTACGGTTTATCATATATATACATATATATATATATACACACTCATGTATGTTTATCCATGATAAAATTTAACCTGCAAATTAGGTATAGAAAGAGATTAATGAATAGTAAAGGAAAACATTCATATTAATTTACTATATAATGAGAAATAAAGTAACACTAACATAACATGCTTTAATAAACATTATTTTAAAATTAAGAATTTTTATTCTTGGCATTTTCCATTTAATATAATCCATCATTGGCAAGTAGATTACCTCTAAGAAAATTAAACAACATATTATGCAATAGAGCCTTTATTTACCACATATCAATAGGGGAAGGATGGAGTTATAATAATTTGAAGAAGACCTCATAGAAAAAAAAATGTGGTTATAATTAACTCTTGGTGATAAGTAGGATTAGAATAGGGACTTCTAAGATGGATTTGCAACCTGATAAATGTACTGTATTAGCTATGGGTTTTTTGGCTTCAACATTCAAAATCTCCCAGAATTTTGAAACTCTAACATAATCCATAGTAGGTGTAGGACCCAGAATGGCAAGCTCAATGGAGGCTTGAATCTCAGTAGTTTACCCTAAGGCAATACTTGGTTCTGATAAAGACCACAAACTGAGATTACCAAGGCAACCACCCAGGAACAGACCATTCAAAGGAAATTCCTAATATTCCAACGGTTGTAGATAGGATCACCTGCCAGCCCGAACCTATTGCTTTCATCAGGAAACCCCTAGACAAATGGACACAGGACACCCGGACCAGATTCCTTACATCGTGACCTGGCGGGGTCTCATCAACCTAGTCAGTGACCTCCCCCATCCTGTGGGTTAAGCCTTTCCTTCTGCCTAATCCAACTGCACCTCCTTTGCCTTTGCAGGTTTTTCCCTTAAAACTCTGAGAAGAGGCCAAGTCTGTCCTCCAGGGAGGATCATATGAGTCAGAGATCTATCCTCTATAGATCTGGCCGTAATAAATATTTCTGTTCTGGTTTAAAATATTGTAGCCATACAATATATTATATACTACTGAGGGGAACCATAAAAAAGACTTTGGTAGGAGTTTTTATGTTGTCTGAGAAGCAAGAAAGACTTTGATATGTTGTCTTGAAAGCGAGGAAGAAAGCTGGAAACTGAAAGAATGAAAAGAGGAAAATGGATTGAAGGTATATGAAACATTATAAAAGGTCAGAGGGGGATGTGAACTATGCTTGCTGTGGTTTCTCATACCTGCAAATACTGAATGTGCTTGTTTTGTTGAAAAGTTTGTCTATGTAAGTTGTCTTGCAAGCATGGAGCCGAGACAAAAATGGTTTGGATATTTTTGCTGTCTCTGCCACCCATCACTGTTGTGGCAACATTTACGAACCTGACTTTAGAATTAATCTCTTAGCTCTGGTTACTGGATTTGGGTTAGCAGAAATTCAGATGAGTTTTTGGTATAAATAATGTTAAAGCTCTTTTATGCTGTTTTTTATTGAAAAATGGCTCTAGAGTGGGATTATGTCTCTACCTCTTGGACCCATGTTTATTTAAAAGTATCCTCTGTCACTCTGTCAGTCTAAGTCCCTGACACAATGGCAAGGAGAAGAAAACAAAGAAGAACAGTCAAAAATAAAAAAAAAAAAAATTGGACTTGGTTTATGTGAACATTCTATAGCTTCATATTTATAAGTTTATTTTGTTAGATATGGTCAAAAATCTGTTAAAATTAAAAATAAATCTAGTTAAAAGTTAATTAGTAATACTGGGAATCAATAACTTAAAATATGTGCTTGGGTAATTTTAAAGAAACCATAAGGCATAATTCCATTTTGGATTTTGGATTGTCATTTTGCTAGAAAAAAAAAAAATGGATGCCACGTGATTTCACTGCAATCTTCACTAAAGGTGACTACCTGGAGTGGACCTAACAGATCTCCAAGATGGTTTGAATTGGGATAGATTTTTGCATGATGATTCGTGTCCTGATATATATAAAATCAAAGCTGCACCTCAATGTTTTTATCCTCAAAAATTTACCTTGCTTTGCCAGCTAGACTTTGTTAATTTAAGAGTCACCCAGGTGAAAATGGTTATAAAGACATAAAGGTGGGGGCTGGAGAAATGGCTCAGTGGTTAAGAGTACTGACTTGATCTTCCAGAGAACCCGGGTTCAATTTTCAGCACTTACATGGCAGATCACAACTGTCTAAAGATTCATTTCCAGGAGATCTGACACGTTCACACCAATGCACATAAAATAAAGATAAATAAATCATAAAAAAATTTTTAAAAAAGACAGAAAGGTATCATAGGAAACAGCTGAGGTTTACAAATGTATGGCATGACTACAGTCCCATACTGTAATTTTAATTTACAATTTTAAGAATTGTGCAATTTTAAGAATGAACCTTAACAGTTTTTGAAATACCAGTGCAGGTGATAGTCACCAGAAGTACCAGCTACAGTGAAATAGAACAGGCTGAGATCTAAAACACAGGCTATGTATACGCCATTGAAAATGGAGCAAAAGAGGTACTTTATTTTTGATATTGCAGGAACACATTTAAGAGCTTTTTTTTTTTAAAAAAAAAAAGAACAGTTAAAACTGTGGGACATTTGTGCTTATAAACTGTTTTATACTGTTAATGTTTGGACTTAATAAAAGGCTAAAAATTAGGGTCAGCCATAAGCACCAAATGCTAACCAGAAACTGAGATGTTCCATTTCTTGTAATGCAGCAAGACAAAGACATAAGCAGTCTGGCAAAGGGCTTGAAAAGTTTCTCATCCCATCAAGTCTTGACCCTTTGGTGGTTAAAAAAAAAAAGTTTTGCAGGGTGGCCTAGGACCACCTGCATGTCATATGCTTACATTAAGATTCATAACAATGACAAAACTGCAGTTGTAAAATAACAACAGGAAAAATTTTGTAATAGGGGATCACCACAACATGGGAAACTATATTAACAGGTCAAACCATTAAAAAGTTGAAAATCAGTGGCTTAAGAAAATGTATCTCCTTGCTCAAGGTCTATTCAAGCTTAAAAATGTATGTTTAGCCTTTTTGTCTTTGCTAACTTTGTTGGGTTTAAGCTATTTGAATAAACTGAGCCATATTTTTTTGTATTGATACTAAGGAAAACTTCAGTTGAAAAAAATGTTGTTTTTTAAGGCTCAGACTTAACAGAGATAAAACTACAAAGTCCTTTCCCCAAGGTCAGGCATTTGAATAAAGCTCCCAGTCCCTCAGGTTCCTTGGAGAAAGTTCTTACTCCCTAAAAAGAGTATCCTCCTCCTTATCTCTTGGCAAAAGGGAACTTGTGGCCCTTCCCTAACTCACAGCTGTAGTTCCTTAGGACTCAACAAGGGCTCCTTCTTGTTTCCATTTTGCCCTGGGACCTTTTCCTTGCCTTCCCAGGAGACAGCATTAACAGCTGGACACAGACTTGTTTTGTTTTAAACCTCAGAATGACTCTTTACTAGCTTCAATTCAAAATCATTTTTTTAATAGGATAAACCAGACAGAATGTAAAGTTCTGGTCTTATAAAAGCTGCTAACTTATTATAGACTGTTAGGAAATGCAAATTAGTCATCCTTGTAGAAGGAGCTGCGGACTGCATTTCTGCCACCCAGCTCTCGGCACCCTGGCTAGCTTATGCCCCTAAATAACAACACACAAACTATTCATATAAACACTGCTTGGCCCATTAGTTCTAGCCTCTTAATGGCTAATTCTTATATCTTGCCTAGCCCATATTTAGTAATCTGTGTAGCACCAGTCTTACCGGGAAAGATTCAGCATGTCTGACCCAGCGGCTTGGTTCATCGCGACTGCCCTGGAGAGAGAAGCATGGCGTCTGAGCTCACTTCCTCATCCTCCCAGCATTCTGTTCTGTTTACTCTGCCTACCTAATTTTCTGTCCTATCAGGGCCAAGGCAGTTTCTTTATTTAACCAATGACCTTCCTCCATCACATCCTTAAAGTACTGATATAATTAATTACTGGGATAAGCCTTATTTAGGTCTCTGTATATGTTTTCAAAGTCAAACTTAAAACAAGTAGTGAGAAACAAAATTTGTTCAATTAGATACACCTAGGCAACCTTCATACTTCAGAGATCTGCAGAATATGGCATTTAAAATAATGACTAAAAAGCTTATATTAGACAGAGACTCTGAGATCCTAGCAGTAGCCCAAGGTCTACAAAGAAGATTATGGGACAACATGATGTCTCCACCTGGATTATGATGATGCTGACTACTGGACGAGATGTTCCAGTGCAAGACCTGCTGCCAGCACCTGGTCTAGAATGTGGACAAACAGCAGGACATTGGAGAATTGATTGCACCACTTTTGCCTAGACAAAACAAGGTCAGTCTTTAACATGTCCATCTTCCACAGGGAAAAACAATCACCTTATGGGCCTGGCTAAGACTGTAAGACTGCTATTCTGGATACTTCTGCCTCCAATACTATGGAGACCTGGGTCTGGCTAACTCTGGGCCCGGTCATTTTTAATAGATTTGGAAGCTGCTTTGTCTGTACTCAGGTATAATTTATTTATCCTTCTGAGATCTCTGACAGTATTGATGGCTAGGCAAGCTATAATGTTGTCAGTTCAGCAACAACAGGTATCCAGATCCTTCCATGAAGCTATAATCAGCTTGTTAGCTCATTTTATACATATAAAAATCAAACCTTGTTTTTTCTAAAGTTCCTACGTCTCTTGATTTAAAAAAATGTTTTAAGATATGTAAAGGTCTTAGGATATAAATGCTCATAAGCTTTGGAGGGTCTAAAATTATTTAAGATGTAAATACAGGTTAAAATATGAAAAATTTTTCTGATTTCCTTCTCCTTTTATGATGTAGTTCTGATAAGCGAATAGAGCAATGACTACTTACTGTTTGGGGCACAAGCTCAAGATTTTAGATTTATTCTAGTTGCTATTTAAATATGAACTTAAAAGTGTTTCTTATCAGGCCAAAGACATCTTTGTTCAATCCATATCTGGCTCTCTGGACAGCAGGATAATATACATGCTTCTAACCAAAATCTGTATTTTTTGTAGGACTCAAAGATATGAGTCTATGTCTGCTGTTTACAGATATTTTAACTTCTGTTCCTAGTTTAAACTTATCTCAATAGGTTTCTGCTTGTCTGGAAGATAGATTTAAGCATCAGTTGCTGACTACAACCTGCTCTGAATGACTGCAAGCCCTGGATTTGCTGAAAGCTGATGTGAACCAGTTCAGCTGATGTGAATGCTCCTTGTCTCTTCAACCGAGTCTGAGAACCAGATGCTTCTGATGAGTGCCCCATTTGCCCGAATTCCCTTCTTACCTTTGGCTAGCCTTTCAGCCTTCTTGGGCCCTGACAACAATGACCCAATGTCAGCTCAAAGTAGTTACAAAAAAGAACACATTGTCCCATGCTCCCTGCCCAGAATAGGTTAAAATGCTGAGACAAGGGGGAGCTTCCTGGCATCGGAGAACAAAATGAGTACTTATTGTATCTGTTGATATACCAGAAAAATAGGCCCAGAGTTGTGAGTTAATGATTTTATTAGCTTAAATGGTCCTACAATAAAAAGATACTTTGGTTCTTTATGCAGAACCACAGAACCAAAAAGACATTCAGGATTATAATTACAACTTGGTTGTACTCAAAAGATCAGAGCTACAGGGCCTGGTAGGCTGGCCACTGCCCTGAAAAAAGTCTGTTAACTAATGGTTCTAAGGTCCCAATACTATCTCCTTAAACCCATGCGCAAATAGGAACCATGATTGGATCCCGTCATTGGTACTTGTGAAAGGGGACATGTAGAAGCCAGCCATGACATGCTCAATAGAGGCCTGAGTCTCAGTAGTTTACCCTGAGGTGATACCTGGTTCCAATAAAGACTACAAACTGAGAATACCCAGGTACCACCCAGAAACAGACAATCCAAAGGAAATTCATAATGTTCCAACTGTTGTAGATAGATAGGATCACCTGCCAGCAATACCCATGGCTTTTCACCAGGACACTGTGGGGGCCAGCCATGAAAGTTAAGTCTGGGCAGGTCACCCAAAGGAAGTTTTTTTTTTTTTTTTTTTTTTTTAACTTTTGACTATGATTACCTGGGACTCTGGCCATCAATAAATTTAAATGGAGTCTGGAGTCTAAGTAGTTTACCCAATCCCCACCCAAGAGCAGACCATTAAAAGTTAATGCCTGCCATTCCAACCACTGTAGATAGAATCACCTGCCAGTGCACCTCACCAGAACACCCCTAGACAAATGTCAGCCAATCAGGGGTCCTGAATCTCAGAGACCCCTCACCCCCACCTTTACTACTATAAAAACCCAGTTCTAACTGAGTGCGAGGCTCTCCAGATATTCCAATGCATTGGACATGCAGAGGGACTGAGTTTGCAAACTTAATTATAATAAAGGCTCTTTGCTTTTATATATGGGATTCAGTCTCCTTTATTGGCTTTTGTGAGGACCCACAGATTTGGGCATAACAGACACCCCTAGACAAATGTCAGCCAATCAATGGTCCTAAACCTTAGATACCCACCACTCCATAACTTGTTAATATAACTGCTCTGATTACCTTGGAAATTGTTTGAAATGAAGTATCTTTGACTCTTCCACAGATCTCTTGAACCAGAAGCTGCATTTTAATACAGTCTTTGTTTTCGCTTATGTAATCCTGTATTCACGTAACTGTTTTAGCCTTGAATGTTCAAGACAGGTATTGTTAAGAATATTTCTTTGTTAATGAAATTGATCTTTACAAAGTTAATCTGATAATGGGTAGCTCAGTGTGATGACAATCTTCCTATATTATCTACTTGCAGTTAAATAGCAGATTCTACTTGTAAGTCTGGCCTTGAGACATTCTAGTAGGCTGAGAACCAGGTATATTTGAGGACAGAAAACCATTTCATAATCTGAAGATCAGAATAAAGCTCACAATCCCTTTCTCAGACTTTCACAGAGGTATGTACAAATCAATTTAATGGTCTCTAGAAAGAAAACATCATGATAACAGAATCAGTAATAATGTATGCAGTGGATACAAAGCAACTTCATTAGGTTAGCTGAATAATAAGCAATGCTCCTTCATTAAAACGCACTCTCTGGTGAAGCCCTAACCTATTTTTGCTTATCCCAGTGCATTTTTAATCTAATGGAGTTAGAAAAAAATTAATTCACACGTGCTAAAATCATTACATTTTTATATTCAACAGTGGCTGATATATAGAATCTATAAAACTTGTGTTATTACAAACTGAAAGGTTGTGATGTTGCATAATAAAGCTAAACTAATGTTCTCAGAGAAGATTCACAATCTTAGCGTATAAAAAAGCAAATTTCTTAGTGAAATAAATTGCTCAAGAAGGGAAGGCTGAACATGCTCTTTCCGTGCCTACCAAAGAGCCAGTCTCAATATTCCCCTCAGGACACCAGGATGTGAATCTAGTGGGGAGTCTGTCTTCATTCACTTCTTCAGCAAAAAGACCAGAAGGAAACTTAGCCCCTAGTCAATATTAGGTCGAAAGACAGCCACAGCAGGGCTAGAGGCCATTAAGAATGAACCCCTCTTTTGAAGTCAGAAGTTGGACCTTACCTGCTGTTCCCTTGGTAACATACACACAAAGGAAAGCATCACAATAGCCTCTCAAGATTTAAAATATATTATGAAAGGAAAAGGGTAGAGGTACCATGGCTTTGTTGAGGCTCAAGAAAGAAAGCTACTTCCTCCTGGTCAAAAGCACAAAATCTGAATTCTATTTCTTACACTGGGCTGAGGGCATATCTTTCAGAACTGCCCAAAGCATTGCATGCTATTGTCCCCTCCCTTAAAAGATATTCTAATTAGACTGTCAGTCACCTGGACAGGAGACGACCCCTCAGAGTACACTTAAGGAAATGGTAAGAAGATGGGTGTAAGCAAGGATGCTGAGAAACCACTGAACTAGACTACCCCATATATATAAAGACAGGTTTATTGGGGATCATACTGCCAAAACTATCTCTCAGGGGTAGGAGATGGTGGCAGAAACAAGAGCAAAATGGTGGAAAAGCAAATGTCCTTTATATGACAATCAACAGGATGGGCGTCTTTGAACAGATATGAGCTATTCACATTGACCAGTAACTAGATGTTCTTGCCCAAGCTAGTTGACCTTAGTGCACAGATTAAGGGAGGTTCCTGGTAAACAGAAACTCACCTTTAGGCTTCTGTTTTCCCAATAATAATCCTTCTGTTTACCCTTCTGAACATCTTCTGTTTAGGATATTGTTACCAGCACTGCCATTTGGGGGAGGGTGCTTTGTACATAACTAAGGGCAGAATGATTTTTCCTTAAAGAGATAATGTACATATATACTCCAGAAGCTACCCTTCAATGCAGTTGCTTACAGATCTTTTCTATTAAGTTTCACTGCTTTTCTGAACTATAACTCAAATATCTTTCATTTTTCTCCTTTTAATCTTGGGACCCCTCCCCCATATATGCTCTCTTGATCCCTGCTGGTTTTTCACTCTTTTCCATCACCCACATCCCAAGAGCTGCGAGATTTAAAGTGTACCTGCCCTGCTGTTTCCCTCCCTTATGCCAATAAAATGACCTGGAAACTTCGTTATGAGCCTAGTCCCAGTTGAAATTCTTTATCTGCAAGACAAAGACTCTAGAAAAGAGAGACCTGGATTCTTCCCCTTCCACAGTAACTCCAAACAAGCCAGAGACCAAAGTGGCATTAGGCCTCAATTTAGGTACACTCCATAGAGCAAAGAGATTTTTGTTATTCAATTTAATGATAATAGACACCTTAACAACACTAGCATTAGTTTTAGGATATATATACACATATATACACATATATACATATATATACATATATACATATATATACATATACATACATATATATATAC
The DNA here is from genome assembly GCF_014885135.2 of Alexandromys fortis. Taxonomy (NCBI): domain Eukaryota; kingdom Metazoa; phylum Chordata; class Mammalia; order Rodentia; family Cricetidae; genus Alexandromys; species Alexandromys fortis. The sequence goes on from NW_026068348.1 coordinate 478,749, forward strand.
ACACACATATATATACTAATTTAATACAGCAGTTTTACAAGAATGAGTACTTTATATTAGTTGTATCTGTTGCAATAACAAAGTATCACAACTAGTAGTATTAGTTACTCAGGGTACCACCACAAAATGTCACAAAAGAATAGAAATTTATTTCGCATAGTTCTGGATAGAAGCAGAAATTTCAAGGTGCCAGAGAGATGGATTTCCACCGAGGTCTTTCTCCTTGGCTTGCAGAACAGTGCAATTTCCCCAGCTCTTCATAGGGCCTTTTGTTTGTGTACTCCTGCACCAGTGTATTTTCTAGTTCTCAAAACTACAGTTCTATTGGATTAGGACTCCAAGCTGATGGGATCATTTAATTGAATTGTCTTTTAAAGGACCATATCTATTTAAATGAGTTTACATTCTGAGTTATGAGGAAGTGGTACTTCAACATATGAATTCAATATGAATGTTGGGTGGATAGGTCAGTCTGCACAACCTATTATTATTTGCTTAATGAGGAAAGTACAGGCATAAAGCAATTCAATAACTTGTCCTAGGGAAGTTAAAATGGAGCTAAGCTTTGAAGGCCACCTGGACTTAGTTTCTGAGCTGGCACACTATTCCTCAGTATACTAGAGTACATTTATGCCAGGACCCAGCAGATTGCCTGTCTCTTCCTTGAGTGGCATTTAGTATGTTGAATTCTATGGACAGTTTCTCATTCTATGTTTGATGAAGAAAAAGCTATAATGGTTATTATTGAATAAATCTTGTTATTGTTTTGACTATAGAAAATAAACCAATAAGGATACCAACTATTTACTTGAGAATTTGAACTAGACAAGCATTCCTTGTTATGTCTGAGAGACAGTTCTATCTTTCTTTCTACTAGCACAGTATCTCAATCTGTGGAGAGGTCTGTATAGACAGACAGGAAGTGATATGGCTGGGAGGAAGAGGAATATAAGGCAGGAGGAGACAGGAGCTCTGCTTTTTATAGGCTGAGGAGTTATCAAGGTAAGAGTTGGCAGTGGCTTGCTCCATTTTCTCTCCGATCTCTCCGCATTTACCCCAATATCTGGCTTTGGGTTTGTACTATTAAGACCAATTAGAACCGGTGCAATGCATCACAGTGACTTGTATGTTTGGTATTAGTGCCACTTGGTATTCTCAGAGATAGCAAACCTTTTCAGAGCAGAAGATAGAGGCTGCTCAAATCCTTACAAAACTGCTTTCAAGATTAACTTCATAGAGATCTGTGTGATTTCACAATAGGTCACCTTATGCCTGGGTTGGTCAGTTACTTGAGATAATTGTTATCAATTTTGGTTGCATCCATCCTTTCTAAAGAACTATTTTAAACAGTCTTTCCTTTTTTTTTATCAAACAGAAGCAAGAGGTTAGTTGCCTCTCAAGATGAAATCTGCACAATCATGATCAGAGTGTTAAAAAATTAGCCATAACCTTCCAGGTTATATACTTGCAAGTTTGTGTGATAATGCTATGATTATGAAATACTTTGAAATGACAAGGTTCTCTTAAATTTCTAAATGTCATTTCCAAAAAGATTTTAAAATGCTCCAAATTCCAAACTGACATTTTTGGATGGAGATGTTTAGAAATTAAAATACTCTTTTTAGATGTTATGTCAGGACAAATAGGTGAGGTGCCTTTTTAACATATCAAAGCAGATCTGGTTGCAAGGTTCTCCCAACATTCCCAGTCCCTATGGATTACAGGATGTAGCTGACTTACCCTACCCTCTACCCTGAACTCTCCTGCCCAGGGGCTGGGCTGCCCTTCCCTATATAATTCAACCATTTTTGTCACCATCATCTTTGGGACCTGATTCCCCTTTCTCGCCTCTCTCTTCCCCACCCCCTGTCTCCTCAAATGGCTCATGGTTTTCACTGCGCTGGATTCTTCACAGATGTCTCTGCCTCTGACTATGCACTCCCCCTTATCTACAATAAACTTTCAACTCTACCGTACCTAGGAGCAGCCATGGCCTTTCCTTTTTTTTTTTTTTTTTTTTTTTTTTTTTTTTTTTTTTTTTTTTTTTTTGTCATTCACTAGAGACAGTCTTCCTTGTGTGTTGTTGATTCTTCAGACCCTAGAACCATGTTTGGCCTATCTATGGTAGGTATATTTTAAAGAAAAGAGATTTTTTCCAGACTTGGCAGGTGTCTGATAAGTGATTTCAAATGGATAAATATTTGGGGACTCCTATTATTACCAGATACTTTATCAAAGTTTGATTAAAAACAATACCGCTGGCAATATGCAAATTTCAATAATTGTGGGGAGGAGGGAGATTGAGAAGATGAAGAGAAAAAACCAGGCCAGCACATTCAGTAATGAAGGTCAGCAGGGTGTGGGAGGAGCTTCTAAGGAAACCCAGAACATTAGGAGAAGCACTCCCAGTGTTTGGCCATTATCCAAAGGAAAAAGTAATAGAAAAGGAGGAAAAGGGAAAGGGGTCATTTTCTGATAGAGAACTCAGAAAACCAAGCAGACCACATTAACAAAGGCTATGCAAGCTGATGTCCCAAAGGTTGGGCTTCCTCCTGGCAAGGAAAAGTGTATTATCTCATTAAGGCGATTTCTTATATCTCCTTGGCAAGGCTTTAGGTGAATCAGCCTTCCCCAGGAGGGCTTTCTTCACCTAATGATTGACAGGCCCAGGAGGATTAACTCTTGGAAAAGACAGGAGGGTCTGGAGAGTTCTAATCTTTGCAGCAGATCAGAATGTCACATCTCCACCCAGGGCCAGAGGTGGATTCCATTCTTTTGGCCAGGAGGAATATCCTTAATGACCTCTAAGACTACAAATACCTCAAGAGTTCCCCAAATCATTCAGAAAACAAGCTGAAACTAGGGACTAGATATAATCCATTTCCATAATGAAAATCCAATTCCAAAGATCCAATTCCAAAGCAGTTCACTAGGCGGAATTAGTTTCTGGACTGGAGTTTTCATCACACCCTAAGGTATAACCTTCAGGTAGGTGTATATATTTAGGAGAGGAATAAGAAATCATAGCTAGCTCCCGTCTTTCCTGCTCTAAGAACCAAGGACATTTCCTGCCTCTGGCTAGGGAGAAGAACAGACCCTATTCACTTTCAGGATGCCCTGTCCTGTCCTCTTCTCTGTGACCAGAAAAGACCTTAAGAAAGGTCATATGATCAATTTATATTTTTGAAGCCATATTAAGTCCTCAACTTAATACACATTTATCCTATTGCCGAAGGCTATCAAAGAAGAAAATTTTATAACCTCTGCAGTAAAGCATTCCGAACACTAATGACTCCCACTGATCAGAAATCTCCCTTTGAGAGAGCTTCTAGCCCTCATTTATTCTATTCCCAAATGGATGGTTTCTTTGAAGGCCAGTGTTCACCTGCCCCTCTGTCATCTTTGTCACTAATCTGAATAGGTTTTTACCATTTTGACTTTCTAGTCCTCTCCTTCTTCCTCCTTTGGGACCTCCAAGTTTCTTGTATTAAAATTACTCTGAAAGTTTTGGCAGTCAAATATTAAAATGATTACAAAAATGTAAATGAGACTTACATGAAAATTTATTTCAAATGCAAACACACACAAATGATACAGATAAGCCTCTTTCTCTTTCATAAGTACTTTGAATAGAAAGCTAGGTTTGGCGCGAAGGGGAAAGTGAAGAGGAGATTCATGACTCTTCTTTTAAAGTCTGTCTTTAGTTTCCCACATGAATTTTTCCCAGTCCCCATTACAGTTTATGCCTGACAATTCTCCAGGAAGCTGCTATTTCAAATGTGTTGTCGTGCCTGTTAGCTGAACTGCAAATTGTCACCTCTCTCAAGAGTATTCCTACCTAGTAAGGCTGGGGAAAACTCAGGGAAAGCTTTTCTAATTATTACAGAACCGAAACTGACCAGAAACGTCTTGAATCCAACCTTCTTTCTCACTGGAGTGAAGAGCATTGAAGTTTCTGTCTGCTTTCTTGATTAGCAACGATAGCTGATTTTTATAAAAGTATGTTGGAGAAAATAATAAGGGAATTTCATACCTTAATGATAATGATTATGGGGTTTTGTTTATTTATGCAGCTTGAATACTTCAGAAAATTGGATCTTTTTAGTTTTGTTTTTGTGCTGCTACTGCTTAAGTTTTAACCCTTTCCTGGTGGAAAGGAATTATTTCTTAAAGCACAATTTGCTACTAAATGGGCTTTTAGGTTGTTATTTCATCCAAATTGAAGTACTCCCTCCTAGAGTTGGAAGTAGGGCTCATAAATCCCAGGAAATAAAGGAAGTTTACAGGGAGCAGCAGGAAGTCCTGAAAGCCAATTCACAAGTACTCCCCTTGAGGAAAAAAAAAAAAACAGTGAAGAATTACTGGAGAGGGGAGGGAGACTCTGACCACCCAAGAGCACCATTGTACTGTCAAGAGAGCCCCATGGATGCAGCTTTCATGAGTTGTTACTGATAACAAGGTGGGATTTGGGGGTTGCAGTTGCCTTTGCTTAGCCATGCTACTGTAAGGAATCCCTCACCAGGGCTCCTATAAGTGAAACCCCCCCATAAACTCACTACACTGGTCCTCTTTTTCTTTTCTTTTCTTCTCTTTTCTTTTTTTTCTGTTTTGGGTTTTCAAGACAGGATCTCTGTGTCACAACTCTGGCTGTCCTGGAATTCACTTTGTAGACCAGGCTGCCCTCAAACTCACCTGCCTCTTCCCCCACTCCCACCCCAGTGCTGGGATTAAAGGCATGCAGCACCACTATCCATCCAAGTCACTGGTTCTTTAAGCTAGACTTGAATGATATCATTTCTTTGGCCTATCATCAGTACCCTATCTAGGGCGAATAGGTGCTTCATTACTTCTCCCTGGGAAATGTCGCAGGACTGAAATGGCAAAGTAGAAACATCTGTAGGTACTGGTGATTCTCTTCACAATTAGTTCTTCGGTAAACATTATTTCTGGTGGTTCACTCCCTTCATATTAACTGGAAAGAAAAACAGATAGAGCTGTACAAAGTGATAAGAACATTAAGAAATTGATTTTCTGCTCCTTTACAAATTTTTGTCAAAATTATGTATACATAGGATTAGAGTCAAATAATAATAACAATGCTAATTTGTAGTCAGATTTTTCTTTGGGCAACCAGCTCACAAGTAACCACACGGAGACCAATTAACCATGAAAGCTTGGCCTTAACTTCAGCTTGTTTGTAACTAGCTCTTATAACTTAAATTAACCATTTCTATCCTACAATCTGTCACGTACTGTCCATCCTGCTTCTTCCATGTCTCTTCACATCTCATGTGCCTAGATATCTCTACTTCTTCCTTTTTCTTCCTAGAAATCCCGCCTAGCCTCCTGTATAACGATTGGCCATTCAGATTTTTATTACATCAATCACAGCAATATATCTTCACACAGAATACAAATATCCCACAACAATAATTCTGTTGTCTAGTACATAGCAGTTCTATAATAACATAAGCATAGCTGTCTCTTGATCTCTTCCATAGTCTGTTTCTTTTCCTAGAACAGTTTCTTTTCAGTACCTTCTTAACGCTGCAACCCTTAAATACAGTCCCTCATGCCTCATGTTGTAGTGACCCCAGCCACGAAAATTATTTCATTACTACTTCATAACTGTAATTTTGCTACTGCTATGAATGGTAATGCAAATATCTATATTTTTCATAGTCTTTAGTTAACCCCTGTGAAAAGGTCCTATGGTCCCCCACAAAAAAGTCACAACCCACACATTGAGAACCACTGTCCTAGAAGCAGCTTTCTTCTATTTTAATGATTCTTCAGGCTTCTTATGTTATACCATTAGTCTAAATCAGCATTGTCCTGTAGATTCATAAGAAGTACACATGTTGAATTATACATTTCCCAGTGGGAACACTGTAAAATCATAATAAAGGGTAAAACATTTCCTTTAAGTCAACATGTCACTATTATTTCAGAGATATTTTCGATACAAAAATTGAGTTTCTTACATGTTTTTTTTTAATAATAAGTTTAACACTCTTGTGTGCAGTTCACATATACAGGATGCCTCAATTTAGATATCACTTTTGATTTGTGTAACCCGCCCAGCAGGTCAGTTATTCCAAGGTCCCGAAGAGGCGTTATCTGAAAAAGACATGGGCGGGAGGGAGACACAGAGACCAAGCAAAGCCAGACAAGGTTCTGTTCTAGATTTGTCAAGGTCTCACTTAATTAGCAAAATGGTTGTGGCTTATGTAGCCCTTGAATGAGGAATTTGGCTTGGGATGGGGGCAGAGGCATGGCAAAGGCAAGAAGGGACTTTGCTGGGCAGCAAAGGTCACAAGTCGACACATCTAGTGTTCTCTGTGCAAGCGGAATAGTTCCTTTTTTGATTCCAACCACAAACAATTCTCTAGATACTTGGAATGTGGGGCAGGTTCAGCTAACAAATAGTTCTCAAGATAGTTGGGTGTGGGGCTCCCCACAAACATCCTTAGGATAATAGTCCCTGCTATAATCTTTGGGAAAATGGCTCCTGACAGATTTGCTTTTTTTTTTTTTTTTTTCAAGACAGGGTTTCACTATGTATCTCTGGCTATTCTGGAACTCACTATGTAGACCTGGCTAGCCTTGAACTCAAAGAGCTCAGCCTGCCTCTGCCTTAGGAGTACTATGTTAAAGCTAATCTGAATAAAATTAAGTGAATACAAAAATTCATCAATTATACTGTTTTTCAAGTGCTCCATAGCCCTGTGTCACAGAAACTATTGTATTAAATAGTACAGCTTTTAAAAAGATACTTATAGTGCCATGTTCTTAGCTAGTTAGGTTTAGATATAACCAATCAACATCTTACTGTCAAAAATAAAATGTTTCCCCCAATCTCACACATATGGATGTACACACCGTCTTCCTGTCTTCCCTTCCTTCCATATTTGATGTGGGAGTGACTTCTTTCTGTCTGTTGCTTTCATTGGTTAATTAATAAAGAAAACTGCTTGGCCCAATAGGGCAGAATTTAGATAGGCGGAGTAAACAGAACAGAATGCTGGAAGAAAGGAAGTTTGGCAGATGCTATGCCTCTCCCCTCCAGACCAGACACCATGGAGCCAGTCACCAGGTCAGACATGCTGAATCTTTCCCAGTAAGCCACCACTTCGTGGTGCTACACAGATTATTAGAAATGGGTTAACCAAGATGTGAGAATTAGCCATTAAGAGGCTGAAACTAATGGGCCAGGCAGTGTGTAAATGAATACAGTTTGTGTGTTGTTATTTCTGGGGCTAAGCTAGCTGTGTGGGAGCCAAGCGGGACAAAAAGCAGACCCACTCCCCTCTCTACACACATTAACATTAATTTTAGTTTTATTTGCCTTTTGTCTGAGTTTTCTATGAAATTGCTGTGTTCAATGTAAAAATTCCTCTGAAATACATCCACCTCAAATATTCTATCAATTTCAGGTCTAGTGAAATACATAAATAAAAGTACAGTGAGCTAAGACTACCTTCTGTTGTCATTCTATGACTGTCCTTTGCCTTTCTTCTGAGGTGGATCCCATATGACTTGTATGACAGTAAGTATGTATGAAATTTTTGGTCCACTCCTCTATTTTGGTGGAAAGTATATACTAATGGTTTTCTGAAAAGGGATGCTTAGGAGAAGCAAATAAAATTTTGAAATTGTTCAAGTCTGAAAGTACATTTATTTTCCCCTAAGAAGTGATTAGTTGTTTAGCTAGGTATAGCACTTTGGGTGAAAAATAATTTTCTTGGCATTTTGAGGTTTGCCGCACTGCCTATAAGCTTGTAATAGAGTGGTTCTCAACCTTCCTAATGCTGTGACCTTTTAATACAGTTCCTCATGTTGTGATGACTCCCAAAACCATAAAAGTATTTTTGTTGGACTCCATAACTGTAATTTTGCTACTGTTATGAATCGTAGTGTATATACATGCAGCCTATTTGATATTCAACCCCTGTGAAAGGGTCATTCAGCCTCCATCCACAGTTTGAGAACAGAACTTTACAGAAAATAAATTTTTTTCTCTTCTGCCAAGTTGTAGGGAAGCTGGTCTTTATTGTTAAGGAAAATAGATTTGCAACTATGTTAATTTAGTGGAAGGTATTGGTTCTCATAAGTGAGTCAGGAGGTAGGAAGTCATTCAAAAGTTTAAGTGTATCCAGGATCATATTCACCTGCTGTAGTCACAACAGGGGTTAGAAGCTGGAGGGTAGCTTTGGTGGAATGTGCTTAGGGCACTGGGAAGAGAGTAGAGGCCTCAGCACAGAGCAATTTCACCTGCATTATTGAACTGCACTATTTATCTTATTTTCAACAAGTTCGAACAGAATCTTCAAAGATTTCAGTTCATGAGGTTTAGACAAACAGGAATATATAAACACATTTTGAAAACTGAATATAAAACACCACCCTATAATACCACCTGACCACAGAAACAAAGGAGTAATGTTTAAAAGTGGGTGGTTGAAAAATTGTGGTTCATGTAAAAAATTCGACAATTGATTTTTCCAAGGTACAGTTGCCTTTGGTATAACTGTCAGAACTCAAAAGACAGAAAACTCCATTTTAAAGCTCTAGATAGCACCTGTCACCTGGCTCAACAATTCATTCTGAATGTTGTGTATATACTTTAAAATAAAATAAAACCTCTGTGATACCGTCTCTTGCAGGACTGCCCTTGAAGAACAGATAAATGCCCACATAGGGAAAGCCGTTGCTATGGGATGAACTGTCCATGGAATGACCATGAAGTTCAGATCAATCCCTGAACATGTCTTGTTAGTGACTTTGCTATGGCACATTGAAAGGTAACCTTTGTAACCAATACCATTTCAGGTAATGGGATGCTTTTACAGAAATTGTCTGAATGAGGCACACAGAAAATAGCTAGATAAAAATGCAGAGCCATTTGATTCCCTCACAAATGGGCCAAATTCAGAGTTCTGAATGCACCAGTATACATTGTATTAAAAACTATGACTACTGGGTCTGGAGTAGTCACTCACTGGTTATGAGCACTGGTGTTCTTTCAGGGGACCAGGTTTGACTTCCAGTACCCAGACAGCTTCCCTCCACCTTTAAGTCCAGTTCTAGAGATCCAACTTTCTCTTCAGGTCCCCACAGGCAACAGGGATGGATCTGGAGCACATACATAAATGCAGGCAAAACACTCATACACATAAAAGAAAATAAATCTTTTTTAAAAAATAAAAGGAAATATGATTCTTTGGTTTGCCTTTGGAAATCTTCGTGGCCACTTGGTCATTCCACAGATACTTGTAGTGAAAACACACAACCTAAAGCCTGAGGCAAAAAGAGGAATAGTGTGTGAGAGGGCACTGGGAATAATTTACCTCTAGGGAACTTTTAACTGCTCAGAAATAAATGAGAATGCTTAATGGTGATGATGACAACAATGATGACCACTTTAAGGACCATTTTATTCCCATATAATCCAACTAGAATTTTAGCTTATATTATCAGAATAGCTTCATTACATTTTTTCTATCAAGTCTTTTACTTAATACAGAATGTTCTGTGTTATTCATAAAATAAAACACTTCAAAATTCCATATTGACAACATACTGACCACACTCTCAGCTAAATATTACAAAGTGATATACTAAGGAAATCAGCCCCCTCCAATAAAATATTAAGAGTTCCATAGTTTTAATCAATGTAGGTAAATGCTCTCTCAGAGAGATGAAAGTATTATTTTGTTAATTCTAAGTAATATATATTTGCACATGTTACTGGGTTAACACCAAAAAGAGCGTATTAAGAAACCAATGTTCCGTTTAATGAACCTTGTTGAAGAAATGTGAAAAACACAAGCTATTGTTCTCCATAGGAACATTTTTTCTCAACTTTTTCTTTATATTTTGAGAATCTGCGCTTCTATAAGCCAGAGAGTCAGAAGTTAAGTTGAGCAGCAAGGTAAGTTGGATGCCTACAAAAAGCTAAAGAGGAGACCTATGTGGAAGAGAAGCACTCTGATAATTTTGACCTCCAGTTAAGTATCAGGATGTTGAGGACAAGGCTTTTGAATAGAAGTTATAATTCAAAGTTACATCATAAAATTTAAGATGAGTATAACTGATACCAAGTTGTATATGTACATGCACTTTCCTAAGAAAACAAACCTGATTCCGGCAGTAGAGGTGATGATTTTAATTCCAGCACTCAAGAGGCAAAGGCAAGTGGATTTCTGTGAGTTTGAGGAGTTTGAGACCAGCCTGGTCTACAGAATGAGTTCTAGGACAACCAGGACTGTTACACAGAGAAACCCAGCCTCGAACAACAAAACTAAGACAAAATTGAAGCAAATCAATTTTTTTATTTTCGGTTTTTCAAGCCACAGTTTCTCTGTGTATCTCTGGCTGTCCTGGAACACACTCTGTAGTCCAGGCTTTCCTTTAACTCACAGAAATCCACCTGTCTCTGCCTCCCTGAGTGCTGTGATTAATGGTGTGCACCACCACTGCCTGGCTTACAAATCAAAATTTTAAAAAGCTACACACAAATCTTCTTCTTACAGGTTTAGCCAAAACTTTGTGTTGCAATTTCTTTTAAGTGGATGTTTAAAATAGTGTCTCCCTTAACCCACGTGTTTCAGGTGGACCTTTATTGTTCAGTCTATGACTGGGTTAGGAAACCACCACCTGGTGGCAGCATGCCTAATTTGAGAACTTTCAAGATTGTTTTTCATTCACATAGTAGCACTGACAATATTCCCTTGAAGGTCAGAAAGTAAAATTAGAAAGATGAACGAATGATGGCAGATATCACAATATTTATCCAGCTCTTAGAACTCATTTGTTGTTATGTATTAGTCCAGTGTCCTATAAAAATAAACTATTATGATCCCTTTCTGCAATTTACATTACATTTATTTGTTTGCTTACTTATTAACTTACATAGTTTTATTCGAGGTAATTTAGCGTGGCACATGCATTGGACTATCATTTTGTCAGGTGCTCGACAGATCACCAAGTAAAGGAGATTAGCTTGTTGGTTTCCACATATGGCTCATGATTAGCTTGTTAATAAAACAGACACAAACTCAGTCCACATAAGTTTGTCCAAATGAAAACAAATTAAGTATCATAGTTTTGCCTGTCAACTGGATGCAACCGTTGAGTCACTTGGGTAGAGGGAACACCAATTGGATCCATCAAGTTGGCCTATGGGTATGGCCATGAGTCATTTTCTTAATTACTAATTGATGTAGGAAGGCCCTACTTACTGTGGGTGGTGTCCTCCCTAGGCAGGTATATCTGGGCTATAGAAGAAAGCAGACAGAGCAAACCTGAGTAAACAGCATTCCTCTAGGATCTCTACTTTAGTTCCTGCCTCAAGGTCCCACCTTGGCTCCCCTCAGTTATAGATTGTATAATGTAAATCAGATAAACCCTTTCCTCCCTTAAGTTACTTTTGGTCAATGTTTTTATTGTAGGTACAGAAAAGCAAATGAGAACATTGAGGAGCACAAATATAGCCATGTTCTCATTTGTTTTGAGCACAGTTCTCAAAGCACATATGGGGCTTTTGTTGCATTGTCTGCCTTCTGTCCATTCCCTTGTATCTCCTTCAGAAACCTTCTCCCTGGGGATGTGCTCTGGCTCTTTCTTCCCTATCCACGATGTACCTTTTCACCCATACCTCCCCTAGAGCCTGCCCAGTGTCTCACATAGTACATTTCTCTAAGCTGTACAATCGAATTGAAATGGATCTGCCCCATATCTTCCTTTAAGCTCTCTGTGGTTCTTAAAGCAGAGGATGTCAACCTTATTTCTGTTGTGATGCATATTTCTAATGATACTACATATGTGGCACAGCTCAGAGAATGCACCAGAGTTTGTGCAAGCCCTCAAACAAAGTCTGCAATGCTTGTCTACTCAAAAAACTTACATATGAGAACCAACAGCAGAGTTGTCCATGTTACAGGACTCTAACTTTATTTTATTTCTGAAATAGACCTTTGAAACTTCAGAATGCTGGTATATACAACATGATTTGTTCTATCTCACAGGTACCCATGACAAGCCAAAGTTTCAGCAAATGTAAGTCCTGGGCTGATGCATTATATCTGCCGATTTCTCTGAAGATGAAATTTTGCTTTAAAATATATAAAGCTGACTTTACTTTAGCTTCCATAATAACTATGGGAATATGAGAAGGAAGAAAGCAATGTTTTAATAGTCTAGTTAGTAGAAGAGATGCTTGGGCCTCAAGGGCCATTTACTGACTGTTATCAATAGTAAGTTCCTTGCTCTGCTTATCCTTCACACATTTTTCAATCTTGCTGCAGTAGCCATCTTTTGGATCAGTTCAGGACAAGTTTTCTTAGGCTTAAGCCCTTTTAGATTAATGACAATCACAGGTGAAGCTGTCAGAATTGACACTGTCTTGAAGTACTAGACACAATTGTGGAATGACTGGCAAGTTGAACTAGTTTGAATAGAATAGGAACATGACAAACAACACAATCTCACTCTGAGTAGCTGCAGTGAACCTTATGGTTGTCATGGTGCTTTGTTGTTATTGTTGTTGGTTTGTATGGTTTATGATGTGATGAAATGAAGCAACAAAGTTTGAATTGAAGAGAGCAATGAAGAAATCAAAGATAACAGCTGAGTTCTTGCTCAGTTTTTTCCGAAAGCCCAGTGACATTTTTGTTCTTTGACCCTCAGAGACATTCCTCTATCTTCATTAGAACTCTGCCCCACCTCCAGCACAGAGTTTGATTTTTCTCAAGCTACGTTGAGTATTCTACTGTTTTGAAAGAGTCTTATTGTGAAATAACTAGCAATATAAAACACGCAATCCCTCTTTTTGTTTTGTTTTCCTTTTTGTTTTCTTGAGACAGGATTTCTCTGTGTAAACCTCGCTGTCCTGAAACTCATTCTGTAGACTAGGCTGGCCTTGAACTCAGAGATCTGCCTGCCTCTGCCTCTGAGAGCCTAGGAGTAAAGGCATATGCCATCACTACTTGGCTCACAGTCTCTTTCTTAAAGAGAAGGCTCTTTGGGAGTATGATTTTAAGAACAAAATAAATGAATTTTGTTATTCTTTCCCATTTCATTTAGTCAAAAATGGGAGCATGAATTTTGATGATGAAGATGTCAGGCATGGTTTTATATACATTTGTAATCTTAACAGTGGAGAGGTTGAGGCCAGAAGAGTATATGTTTGAAGACATCCTGGATTACATAGCCATTCATGGTCAACATGGTTGCAAAGTGAGAACCTGTTCCTTCTCTCATCCCCCCAAAATTGGTATTACTTATTTGCTTGCATCCCTTTCATTTGAACATAATCTCTCAGAAGGAAGTGGCCATAGTATTTTTAGTATCAAGCTTAAAATGTCTAGAACAGTCCAATATACATGATAGGGCCTATTTAAAACTCCTTCAAGATATATTTGCTTATGAAAATGAACCATGAAGCAAGGACATAGAAAAGGACAAAGAAACAGAAAAACTACGATCAAAGAAGTATTGCAGAATATATTTCTCCCAAAATGGCTGCAATGGTATGTCCTAGCCCACATGGTTCCTAGAAGGTTGCCATTCCTGAATCATGATACACAATCCAACACTTCCTCCCTGTTCCTCTTAAATCTGGCAGGCCTTGTGTCTTTTTTGCAACCAATAAGCAATGAGATAAAAATAACACTATGTTTTTAAGGCTAGATATTAAAGAACAAATTCTGTTTCTTCTTTGCTTGCTGGGTAATCACACTTAAAGTCTTCAGACAGACCCAAAGCTGCCACACTCTGAGATTACTCTCCGACCTCCATATACACATGCACATACACTCTCACACATATGAACAAGCATAAACACAGCTGCATATACCACACACCCATATCATACATACACACACATATACAAAAATGTATCACCATAGGTAGTTGAGAAAATCAGTTCAAATATTATAATAGTTAGGGTGGGTAACTTTGCTTTCATTTCAAAAGAATCATTAGGAAGGGATAGAGAGATGGTTCAGTAGTTAAGAACACTGGCTGCTGTTACAGACAACTCAGGTTTAATAACCAACACTCACATGGTGGTTCACAACTGTCTGTGACTTCAAGATCTGACACCCTCCTTTCTGTATGCTGTGAATACTAATGGTAATAAAGAAACTGCCTTGGCCTGTGATAGGGCAAAAGAGTAGTGTTAGGTGGGTAAAACTAAACTGAATGCTTGGAGAAAGAAAGCATAGTCAAAAGAAGCCATGGAGCTGCTGCCAGAGACAAACATGCCAAAATGTTGCTGGTAAGCCACAGACATGTAGCGATACACAGAATAATAGATATGGGTTAGTTTAGGATATAAGAGTTAGCCAGAAATATATTTAAGCTATTGGCCAAATAGTATCACAAGTAATATAGTTTCTGTGTGGTTATTTCAGGAGTCTGGACAGTTAGGAACACACAAGTGGCCTCCTACAACATCCTCTCACAGACATACCTGCAGGCAAAACACCAATGCACAGAAAGTAAAAATAAATTATTTTTAAAAAGAATCTTTAGGGAGCTGGAGAGATGGCTGGGCTGGAGAGATGGCTCAGTGGTTAAGAGCATCGCCTGCTCTTCCAAAGGTCCTGAGTTCAATTCTCAGCAAACACATTGTGGCTCACAACCATCTGTAATGAGATCTGGTGCCCTCTTCTGGCCTGCAGACATACAGACAGAATATTGTATACATAATAAATAAATAATTTTTTTAAAGAAAGAATCAGCCTGGAGGGATGGCTCAGAGGTTAAGAGCACTGGTTGCTCTTTCAGAGGTCTTGAATTCTATTCCTAGCAAACACATGGTGGTTCACAACCACCCATAGTGAGATCTGGTGCCCTCTTCTGGCGTGCAGGCATAGAAGCAGACAGAACACTATATACATAATAAATACATAAATTTTTAAACTGGACTGAGCTCCCAAGGTCCCAATGAGGAGCAGATGGAGGGAGAACACGGGCAAGGATGTCAGGACCACGAGGGGTGCACCCACCCACTGATACAATTTGGCTCATCTATTGGGAGCTCACCAAGGCCAGCTGGTCTGTGACTGAAAAAGCATGGGATAAAACCGGACTCTCTGATCATGGCGAACAATGAGGGCTGATGAGAAGCCAAGGACAATGGCAAGGGGTTCTGATACTACTTCATGTTCCGGCTTGGTGGGAGCCTAGCCAGTTTGGTTGTTCACCTTCCTAGACTTGGACGGAGGGAAGAGGACCTTGGACTTTCCACAGGGCAGGGAACCCTGACTGCTCTTTGGATTGGAGATGGAGGGGGAGAGGAGTAGGAGGAGGGGGAAAGGAGTGGGGGGAGGGGGAGAAGGGTGGGAGGAGGGGGAGGGAAATGGGAGGCTGGGAGGAGGCGGAAACTTTTTTTTTCTTTTCCTTTTCTCAATAAAAATAAAAAAAATCTTTAGAAAATACTATTTTTTCTTTCTACAGTGGGAAGACCACACAGAAATCCTTCCAAGAAATGTAACAACATAGATAAGCCCCTAAACTGAATGGAAAGAGAGATGAGTGAGAGCTACCTCTCCTACAGACCACCAGTATCCAGCTTTAGTGGCTCTGTCTAAGGCTTCAGGGAAAGTCCACATTTCAGATGAAACATTCATGACTTCCTAAACCTCAAAACTTTTAAAAGTGTGAAAATGGTCCTTGTATCTTCATGTTTTAGTGGGACTCATTCCTGAGAGGAAGGAATTGGAATAGGAATGAACATTTCAGCCCTTCTTGGCACTAATCTTCAACGCGTGCCTTATTGATTGATAACCAAGTAAACAAAAACATCTGAGCATCAAAACATGAAAACAAATGGAGATTGGAAAAGTATTGTTCTTTACTGCATATTTTTCCTTTAAATAATTTTTTAAATTATTTTTTGAATCAACATATTTATTTTTATTCATAATGTTGTATGCACATGTGGCACATACACATGTGTGCATGTATGGGTACATGTGTGTGCACGTATGTGGGTACACACATGCATGTGAAAGTCAGAGGTTGTCTTTGTTAAGATTTCGATTGCTGTGAAGAGACACCATGGCCATGGCAACTCTTGTAAAGAAAACATTTAATTTGGGTGGCTGCCTTACAGTTCATTATCATAATGATGGGGAGCAAGGCAGCATGTGGGCAGACATGGTAGAGAGGTATTTGAGAGTCCTGCATCTTGCAGGCAACTGGAAGTTTACTGAAAGTCACACTGAGGGAAGTTTGAACAAAAGAGACCTCAAAGCCCACCCTCACGGTAACACACTTCCTCCAATAATGTCATTACTCCTAACAGTGCCACTCCCTTTGGAGGCAATTTTCTTTCAAACCACCACAGAGGTCAATCTCTGGTGTGATTGCTTATCTTTGAGAAAAGGTATATCAATATGACTTAAACTCATCAATTTTGTAGCTTATCCAGCAAGTTGCAGGGATCTGTATGACACTGTTTCTCCAACACAAGATTACATGTGCATATCATCATGTCAAGCTGTTTTTTCATTATTAATTAAATTATTTTATTTATTTTCATCCTGATGGCAGTTTTCCCTCCTCCTTTCCCTATGCCCCCCCCCCATCCATCCCTCTTCCACCTCTGTTCAGAAAGGGTCAGGCCTCCCTTGTATACCAACAAAGCATGACCTATCAAGTTGAGGTAGGACTAAGTGCCACTCCTTGTATTAAGCCTGGGCAAGGCAATCCAGCATTTGGAACAGGTTCCCAAAAGCCAGCCAGAGCATTAGGGACAGCCTCTGCTCCCACTGCCAGGAGTTCCACAAGAAGACCAAGCCACACAACTGTCACACATATGCAGAGGCCTAGACAGGTCCCATTCAGACTCCCTAGCCATCAATCCATAGTCGGTGAGCTCCCATGCACAGGCCAATTACTTCTCTGGGTTCCCCTGACCCCCTTGGCTCGTGCATCCCTTCCTTTCCTGTGGACGCCCGAACGTGTGAGCCTATTTCCCTGTTGACCAAAGGTCAGAGAGTTAGAATTTACCTCTAGTTCCTTCAAGGTTATAGTGCTTCAACAAAGTGCAAAGGACCCAGGCAGTCGTGGTGCTGAGTTCTGCTCTCTCAAGGTTATTGTCTTTCTTTCTTTCTTTTGGTTTTTTTTTTTTTTTTTTTTTTTTTTTTTTTTTTTTGGTTTTTTGAGACAGGGTTTCTCTGCGGCTTTGGAGCCCGTCCTGGAACTAGCTCTGTAGACCAGAATGCTCCCGAACTCACAGAGATCCACCTGCCTCTGCCTCCCAAGTGCTGGGATTAAAGGCGTGCGCCACAGGTGTGGCTAATAGCCAGACCTTGTAAGTACTCCAGGACCTCAAACAAAAGTCTAAGGATCCAAGTTCCAGTTCCCCTAAGGAGATAACTTTGGATTCCACCCCAGGGAGTGGTTTGCCTACAGGATGTTTTGGTCTAGGGTGTAAATATGACTTGTTTTGTTCTAGCAACAGAATGTTTAACTAGGAATGTAGCCTGCGACTTTCATTTGTTATGTTCATTTCCTTGTATCATGTTAATGCAGTCTTTTGTCTTACTTCTACATTTTTTGAGGTCAGTGGTATTTTAAGTAGTTGAAGTTAAATGCAGGCAAATTTCAGTACTCACTGGAATTCCCTCCTAATGCTATCCTTTATGTTTCTCTGTTTTATTATTTTTATTCACGTCTTCATATTCTTTACTATATTTCTAAACCCCCTCTTTACCAACCAAGCTATCTACTCAGACCCCCATTTTTTCTTAAAAACAGATGTAACCTTCCTTCCTCCTCCCCTCCTTCCTTCTCTACCTCCTCCCTTGCTTCCTTTTTTCAAACAGGAGATGTAGCTTTGCTGTTGAGTAACACCGTTTCCTTCAGTGTTTTTGTTACACACTGCTTCCATATGTGAAACACGGGTGATAATGAGGCAGATGATAGATTTGGTGGTGAAATTGTTTTGGTTACTCAATGATTGTCAGTCTGTAGTGATGTATAATCACAAAGAGTATGCTTATAGACAATTGAAGGGAAGGAAAAGGAAGAAGAGAAAATCAATTTAGATATAATGGCTTAGCCTGCTAATTTACTGACTGACTTAATAGTTACTGTAAATTCTTCTGCTACTCATACATCCTTTACAAAATGATTGACTTAGATAGCAAATTGCCCATGCAGTTAATTGCCATCCTTTTTTCCCTATCTTACCAGTGTAATGTGTTCTGCATAAGCAGAGGAAGATGAAGATCTGGAGGCACATCGACAATGAGATTTGTGAATGAAAGGTGGCTTTGTAGCAGGAGATGCTCAGCAATATTTGGAAGAATGTGTAAATGATCTTCCCACTTTAGGAAGAAAAAAAATGGTGTTTCATAATGATTTTTTAGAAGTGAAAGCACAATTACTTATCCTAACTATAATGTTGGAATTGATTTTCCCAACTGCATAGGAGACATAATTTTGCATGTGTGTATATACCATCTGGGTGTGTTGTGTATGCAGGCATGTTTGCACATGTTTATTGTGGGAATATGAATGTGCACATGTGTATGAAGATCAGAGGACAATCTCAGGTTCCAGTCTTCACCTTCCACCTTATTTGAAATAGGGTCTGTTTGTTGTTTGCCACTACATTCTGATGGCCTGCAAACTTCAGGAATTCTTTTGCCTGTAAATCTCATCTCTCAGTAAAAGTACTAGTATTACAGAAGCATTCTATACCATGCCCACGTTTTCTGTGGATTTTCGTGAGTCCAATTCAGGTTCTCCTACTTGTAAGCCAAGGGACTTATGCATGGATCCATCTCCCCAGCCCCCCAAAGTACTTTGAGAGTCAGGAAAACAATATTAACTTTCTGTAAATTCTCAGAATATGGTGCTGCAATTTGCCAAGCGGTTTGCTCAAAATATGCACATTGATGCAGATTCTCCAAGAGCCTAACTCATCCCTAGAGAAGAGCAGAAGCCTTTGGAGAATTAGGTTCATTTACAATGAGAGAATTGTGAGTTTTGCTCCAGGGCTGTGAAGCAGAAGTAAAACTTAGCTGTTTTGAGGTGAGTGGGATATTGCTTATGGAACAATCCCTTGTCATAGCTCTCTGACAGACTACTGGATCCAGGAAAAAAGCACCATGTGAAAGTCTGTGTGGCAAACATTAATGAATACTAAGTTAGTCTTGCACTGCATGGAAATTGAAAATGCAATGGTTCTAGTCAAAATTGATTTCTTCCAGAAAATAAGAATTGGTTCCATTCCAAGGAGGACGTAATGGAGAAAATGGCCTGATTTACCAACTATATATTTAAGTGATAAATACACTTATCCATGAATTCTGATGTTGGCTGACATTTCATTATAATTGTTATTATTCTACTTAATTAGCATGGTTTTTAAGAGAAGTCTGGATAAAAAAAAAAAACATGTGCTTTGACACAGATAAAGCACAGTTACCATTATCCTAAACCAGCATGACTGCGTTTCAGCTTCAGCTTCATTTATTCCCCTTGAGAATATTTTTGAAAACAACAAGTAACTTAGACTCAAGTGACAGAGAAAACTATGTTTGCTATCCCCACCAGCCAGGGGATTAAGGTAAACCCACACAACACCAGATTGACCATTTCTAAGTTTAAAATAAAGTTTTATGTAGTACATACATACTGTAATGTGACCAGGGCTTCCATTTAGTATTGAAAGTGTCATTACCTGCAAAGAAAACCCTATAAGCACCCACGAAACAGTTCTATATCATTGTCCTCTTTCCTGCTAACCTGTAGCAACTTGGATTATCTACTTTCAGTCTCTGAATTTACTGTGATTGTCTTGATTGTCAACTTGAATCACTGGAGAGACTAGAAAAGCAAGATGCTGGGTTCTACCGTGAAAGCATTTTCCTAGATGAATTCAGGAGGTAAGACCTACTCTTTTACTTAAACTTTCTGTTATTAGGAGAAAAATGCCTGACATACACTTAAGGGAGGTAAGATTTATTTTGGTTAATGGCTCCACAAGGTTCAATCAATATTTCCTTGGCCCTATGCTCTTGGCCAGATTATTTAGGTGGGCAGAGCATGTGGCAGAGGACATCTGTTCATGTAATGATGGATCAGAAAGCAGACACAAGAGAATATACTTCCAAGGATGCAACCCTTAGTAATCTACTCTCTCTTCTTATCTTTCAGTTGTTACAATTTCCAGAACCTCCCCCAAATACTGCTACCAGCCAAGATAGCACCTTTCAAAACATATATTTCAAATTCAAACCGCATTACCTTCCCTGAATGTGCATGGCACCATTCCTAATCTGAGAACCTGGCTGGAATAAAGGGTGGAAAAGGAGAGAGGAAATGCGCAGCAGAAGATGAGCTACTCTGCTGCATGCGCCACCCCCACTGCTGCCATGATCCACTGAAATCTACGACACAGTGAACCCAAAAAACCTTTCCCCCTCATGGCTGTTGTTTGTTTGCTGTGCTTTCAATTTCATGTATTATGTCATAGCAACAATAAGTCTAATTGATAGAGAATATACTAATTCCTTATAAAAGATTTTTTATAAATGAAATCATAAACATGTGGTCATTTGTGTCTAGGATTTTTATTGAGCAAGGGTTATACATTGCTTTCTATAGCTAATATAAATACATATATAATAAACATATTTCTAATTGCTAATATATATTTATTTCTATATCTGATGTATGTAGCAAATATACATATTTACTATACTTTGCATATATAGTCATCTGCTATAAGAAATTTGAGCTCTTTCAAACCTTTGACTCTTGGGATCAGTGTGGGTATGTGTGAATATATGCAAGAATTTTATTGAGTATGTGTTTACAGTTATTTTGGGTATGTATCTAACAATCGAATTGCTGGGTCAGTCATATGACAGTTTTATGTATAAACTTTAGAGCAATAGCCAAATGGCTGACAGTAGCTTGTCTTACATTCCCTCTAGTCGTACATGCACAGTATGACACATTCTCTCCATATCCTCACTAAAATTCTTCATTGTTTTATGTATTTTATGACAATGAATGTGAGTTGCATTATGTAGGGATGGATGATGTTGACTGTCTTTTTATATGCTTGTTTGTCCCTTGTATGTTAGTTTCAGAAGTGCCAATTCAAGGTCTTTGCCCATTTATAATGATTTGTCTTTTCCTTATCAGATTGTAAGAGCACTTTATATATTTTTTCTCTGATAATTTTTATTTCTTTATAAATAATAGGAATCAAAATTTCCACATCCTCCCTTCCTCCTACTTTCCTTCTGCTCCCGCACTCACCCTTCCCCCTCCCCCTCCAGTCCTAAGAGAGGGCAGGGTACCCTGCCCTGTTATGCACTTTTATATATTCTGAATCCCAAACCCTGACACACTGAGTAGATTTTATTAATGTATTGTACTAGCTAGAATATTATGCATTCTTATTAACTGAGTGATAGTAATTTTCCTCTGGGAACTCTTATTGAGACTCATCAAAAGAGTGGCATTTAGGTCAGTGGCTTGGCCTTCTAAGCATACAGAGCTATGTAAAATGACAGTGTAGTATAAGTCTCATACACTAACAAACACATGCTGTTGTAGCCGGTTGAACCTATACATATTGGTTCAGTTTAAACACAAATGATAATAAACTCTTTTGCCCTGGCTACAATGCAATATCTTTGGGGGCGTGAACTGAATTGTGCTTATCCTAGAAGATTAGTGCAATATAACAATCTAGAAGAAAGGCATTTTTCCCCACTCACAAGAGAAATTATTATAGGAACCAGAAATGTCTAGCTTAGAGAAGAGAAAACTCAGGGGATATGATAGCTGTCCGCAAATATTTTAAGGGCTGTCATGTGGAAGAGCAATTAGAATTGTTTTATAAGTTCCCAAGAGGTGAAACCAAGACCAATGAGTGGGGAAAAAACACTTCAGGGAGACAGGTTTCCAATTCTGTAAAGGATAAGACATTCTAATCTTCAAGGCAATCCAAGGTAGTGGGGCTGCCTAGCAAGAAGTAAGCTTCTCATCCTTGGCCAAAGAATGCACTTTCTGAATCAGGCAGAGATGTTCAAATACTAGTTTTACACACATCCTAATAGTGTCACCTGGGTAAGACTTAGTCATTTAAGTCTCAATTTGCTGATACTTAAGTGGAGCAAATAGGGTACCTAATAGAGCTACAATAGTCAAATGTACATTTTGAAGTATGTCTGTATTTAGTGTACAGGTAAATAAAATAAAATCAGTAGTTTTGTCTGAGCCAGCACTCTGATATGAGTGGGAAATCCCCACGTGTTCATGTTTGAGTGCTTATTCTAGTGCTGATGGTTTGAGCTTGTGGAACATTTAGGAGGTAAGCATGGCTGATGGAGGTACTTCACCAGGGAGTGGGGCTTTTAAAGATCCAAACCAAGCACCTGGTTGACTCACTACTCTCTACCTTCTGGTCATTATAATGTGATAATACTGTTCTTCTTGCTATCATCACAACCAATGGACCGGCTATGCCTTCAATGTTGCGCTAGATTGAAAACCTCGGAATCTGTGGGCAAAACTAAATCTTTCCTTCCTTAAATTGTGTCAGTCAGGTATTTTGGCTCCAGCAATGTGAATGTAGCTAATTTCTTTCTCTTCCTCTTTACCCCCTCTCCATAACTTTCTCCTATCTGTCCTCATTTTATCTTCCTTCTGTCTCTTCTCCTTTCTCTGGCTTAAGTGTTTATGGTTAATCTTGTCTGTGCTGAAAATTCATATAGTGTGTGTGTTTCAATACCTCCAAAAAGGATGACGGCACTGAAACAGGATAAGTAAGGTGGCCAGTTGTAGAGTACAAAAGCAAAATTAGTGAAGGGGAGGGAGATCCTTATAGCAACACACTGTATGGTGGTTAGAATAGGTATTGTCCCCATAGACTCATGTGGGTAAATGCTTGGCACATAGGTTTTGACACTATTAAGAGGTGTAGCTTTGTTGGAGTAGGTGTGGCCTTGATGGAGGAAGTGTTCAACTATGGAGGTCGGCTTTGAGGTCTCATATGCTCAAGCTAGGCCTGGGGACACAGTCTCCTTCTGCTGTCTGTGGATCAAGATATAGAACTCTCAGTTCCTTCTCCAGCATCATGTCTCACCATGGCGACTGCGGACAAAAACTCTGAACTGTAAGTCAGTCCCAATCAAATGTTTTCCTTTATAAAAGTTGCCATGGTTATGCTGTCTCATCACAGCGATGAAAATCCTAAGACAACCAACCAAAAGTAGCCACTCCATGGAATGATAAACTAAAGTACATACAGCAGCAGGATGCCAAATCTTATGGGCGAGTAAGCAACATTAGAAAGAATCCATAGGACACAGCCATTGCACAAGCCTGATTTGGTGTTCAGAGTTCAGACAAGACAAGGAGAATGTGTACTCAGAGAAGGCAACAGCAGTGTGAGGTTTGAATTTTTTTCAAAGAACAATGGGAGCAAGATGTTTCAATGTCCAAGAACTCTGATTATAAGCTGTAAGATGAAATAAGCCTCTCTTTTATGAAAGTTCCTTTTGATCATGGTGTCTTCATCACAGTAGAAACTTAAGTAAGACAATTAATAAAAAAGAGCATGCTCATTATCCTTATTATATAAAAATGAAAACTCGCACACTTAATAAGAAGATAGAACAGGGATTTTATTAATTAGTGTTGTTTTGCTCTTATTATTATTATTATTATTATTATTATTATTATTGGTTTTTCGAGACAGTGTTTCTCTCTAGCTTTGGAGCCTGTCCTGGAACTAGCTCTTGTAGCCCAGGCTGGTCTTGAACTCACAGAGATCTGCCTGTCTCTGCCTCCAGAGTGCTGGGATTAAAGGCATGCTCCACCACTGCCCAGCTCATCTAATTATTAAATATGAATGTTACCTTCTTATTTTGCTGATACTTAGGGTGACTGTTGAATCATCTGACTTCTATTATGGTGTACTTGATTTTATAGTGTATTAAGAAATATTTGTCATGGATTCATCAATAGCTTACTGATTAATTGGTTCCAAAACCTTAGTGTTTTCAAATAACAAAGTTGGAGCTCAGAAAAATGGGTCAAACTCTTTTTGAGCTGTGATATTATATATTTAGTACTTAAAAAGTAAGTGTGAGAATTTTGAGTTTTCAAATGCCATGATCCTGGAGGTAGAAAATGTTAAAAAAAATTTACAAGTTTAAAACTATTAGGGTCAATTAAAGAATTCAGTAATGTTCTAAAATATAATATCTGCACAGACAAATTTTGCTCTGTGTGAGAACAAGGAATAATCTGAGAACAAGTTTAAGAAAACAATTCCATTTATAATACTGTTCCAAAGAGTAAAATACTGAAGGATAATTTTAAGCACACAATAGTCTTATATATCAAAAACTATACAACATGGTTGAACAATTAAATGGTGTTTAAATAAATTGAAGATATAAACAAATGAAAAGACATCCCATTCCAAGTCAATGTTTTGAAGACAGTTATATCATGCAAAAAATTTTGTAGTTTCAATAGATTCCCTATGAAATCTCTAAAAACATGTTTTTCATAAACTGAAAAACCTATCTCAAAATTCACATTGATTTTACAAGAGTCCCAAATGTCAACAAAATAAAACAAAGTTGCCAAGTTCCACCAATTGGGGAACGATATTTGTTGTTTTAAACACAGAGAGAGAAACAGAGAGACAGAGAGGGAGAACATAAAGTTGGTTGGGTCATAGACTCTGGGAGGAACTAAAGGAATGAAAAACATGATGAAAATATATTGTATGAAAAAAATTAAAACAAAAAAAAAACAGTCTCTCCAATCAATGGCACAGGGACACTGGATATATATATGAAGAAGCATGAGGTTAAACTGCTACTTCATATATTCATAAAAGTTAACCACAACTGGATCAGCAATCTAAATAAAGAAATCAAGCACTAAAATTCTTAGGTCAATAAATAAGGATAATATTTGATTTTGACAATCAATTATTACATGAAAAACCAAGTTAGTGAAAAGTAAAAGAAAAAATGGCGAAATAGAACTTCATCAAAATTAAAAATATTTGTTTCAAAGACTATCAAGGTGAAAATATGACATATAAAGGAAGGAAAATGTTTAAATCATACATTCTCTATGTCTGACAACATATAAATAATTCTTTGAGTACTCTTAGAAATACAATGTATATATACATAGATGTAAATAAATAAATAAATAAGTAAAAATCTTTGCAGTTGATACATCTACAATACAACTGCTGCACCAATAGGTTGGGAAACATCAGGGAAGCAAGGCATGGGGGCAATGGGGGCCAGGAGGCTTAAAGATTGTAAGATTCAGGTGTAGTAGAAGTCTGCTTGTTTGTTTCCCAGCCACCCAGACTCCCTAAATAACCACACAGAAACTGTATTAATTAAGTCACTGCTTAGCTCTAACTTCTTCTTGGCTAGATTTTACATCTTAATTTAACCCATTTCCATTATTTTATATTTTACCATGAGGCTTGGGTCCTACCGACAAGGTTCCTGCATATCTGTCTCCGGTGGCAGCTCTATGGCTTCTCCCTGACTCTGTGTCTTTTCTTCCAGCATTCAGTTTAGTTTTCACCACATAGCTCTACTCTACCCTATCACAAGCCTAGGACAGTTTCTTTATTAACCAATGGTATTCATAGCATAAAGAAAGGAATCCCACATCAATTGTAAGATCCAGGAGACCAAGAAAGCTGCCATGAGAATGTCGCCTAAGAAATGACAAGGAACCTTTACCTATTATAGCTTAATATTGTTGCCCAAAGAAACCAGTGACAGACATGCTAACATGTAATGGGAACTCTCACAGGGTACCACTTATAAATAAAGAAATGCAGACATTCAAGGAATGCTAAGTAAAGAAGAATTAGTCCTTCCTAGGGATGAGCCATCAATACCAAGTGGTCACCTCTGTGAACATAGAAGTAACACTAAACAGACTGAGGAAGTTGTATTTATATATTTAAACAACCAAGGAAAGGAGGCCATACTTTTGAGAGAGAGCAAGGGGGTTATATCAGAGGAATTGGAGGGAGGAAAGAAAAGAAGAAAATGGTGTAATTGTAAAAGCTAATAAACTTAGTAACTAAACTAAAACCCCCAAAATCTAGTTAAACAGGGAAAGTTTTGAAAAGATACTGGTCTAAATAAAATTTCTAAATGACTAAGGAGCACAAGAAGAATAAACAATATTTCATGTAGAAAGGAGCTGCGGGCTGCATTCCTGCCACCCAGCTCCCGGCAGCCTGGCTAGCTTATGCCCTGAAATAACAACACACAAACTGTATTCTTTTAAACTCTGCTTGGCCCATTAGCTCTAGCCTCTTCTCATATCTTGCCTAACCCATATTTAGTAATCTGTGTAGCACCAGTCTTACCGGGAAAGATTCAGCATGTCTGACCTGGCGGCTTGCTTCATCGCACCTGCTCTGGAGAGCAGCTGCATGGCGTCTGACCTTACTTCCTTCTACCCAGCATCCTGTTCTGTTTACTCTACCCACCTATGTTCTAACCTATCAGGCCAAGCAGTTTCTTTATTAATTAACCAATGACCTTCCTCCATCAATTTCACACAATGTAAATATGTACAAACCCCCAATAATTTGATATCACACTTACCAGGTTGTGTAGAATTTTAAAAATAGAAAGTTGAGCATGATGTGGTGATGCACAACTCTAATCTCTGAATTCCTGAGGCAGAAGCAAGTGATTCTCTGTGAGCTCCAGGCCAGCTTGAACTAGCAAGTTCCAGGACAGCTAGAGCTACATAGTGAGACCTTATCTTTAAGACAGAAGGAGAAAAAGGCAGAAGAGAAGGAGGAGAGAGAAAAACAGAGACAGAGATAGAAAGATACACACACGCATGCGCATGGACACACACGCATGCACACACACACAGAGAGACTGTTGATGAAATACATAGCGATACATAGAGATATATGTTTCTGGTGAGAGTGAAAAATGCTGCAGCCACTTAGGATCAAAACTGGCAGCTATGGCAGTGGAGAAATGGCTCAATGATTTAAGGTATGTGTCATTATTCTTCTGGAGGACCTGAGTTCAATTCTCATAAGCCATGTAAGGCAGTTCATAACCACCTATGACTCCAGGTCCAAGAGATCTGATATGTCTGGCTTCTTTGCACACTCATGCACTATGCATATGATTAAAAATAAGCTTTTTCAATCATAAAGTAGGATGTTTCTTTAAAAATTAATTATAGAAATAATGTATAACCCTGTGATTTCACTTCTATGTAAATACCTCCCATAATTAAAGAAGGCATTCAACATTATTTTTTTTAATTTTAAGAGCAGTTGCTTTTCTGGCATCAAATTGATTTAATTATAGTTGAGATAAAAATGTGCCTGTCAAATATTTTACCTAAACACGTTTGGTTCAGATAAGGCCACTATGTTTTAGACCTCGTTTCTATCAAAAGACTTAAAAATTACTTACTTTGCTACTGGTAAAATAGTAATATAAAGATTGATTTAGATAAGCATAAAGTAATAACTGCCCATTCATGAGTTAAAAGTATTAACTTAAGCTGTGTCTTGACGTAGGAATACTTTACTACCATAAACACCAGTCTTTATCTCAGAAGAGATAAACCATTGCTTGCCCGTGGTGGGGCATACCTTTAATTCTGGCTCAGGAGGCAGAGGCAGGTGGATCTCTGTGAGTTCAAGGTCAACCTGGTCTACAAAGAGAATTCCAGGACTGCCAGGGCTACACAGCGAAACTATCTCAAGAAGGAAAAAGAAAAGAGATGAAATGTTTAAGGTTCAATGATATATGGGAGTATTTTTCACTAGTAGACAGTGTCTAAAAGTCAAGGAAGATGACTCTGAAATTGTTCCTAATTAATATTTTGTTTATTCATTATTGAAAATAGATTTTTGTAGGGGCTATGAGACCAGTTCCTGCTGCTACTCAGGGTTTCAAAGGTGGGATGCTGAAGGGGGTAAAAGATTTCTATAGTAACCTCACACACAATCTGAGGGTCATGCTCATTTCAGGTGCTCTTTATTGTTCTCTTTCTAGTCTAATCATCCAGTCCTACTTCTAACTTCACCATGCTTGTTCTTCTCTTCTAAAAACTCCTCTTCTACCAGAGCCTTAAAGAGATAAGGAGCTGAGCCACTTACCACAGTAATGCAAAGGTCCAAGGCCGTAGGAGCAAACCCTTGACCAGAGAGATGGGCACTGTGCCCAATGACAACTTTGAGAAATAAATCCATAGTTAGTAGACTGGCAAATAAAGAATTGGCATGTTTTTTTCTCAGTAACCTTAGCTGGACATCTGTGGCTCCGACCTTGTCCATAGCTGTAAGGTTTCAAATTCATGATCTATTTTAAAAAGGCCTTTAGTCTAGTTCGAACTTGCTCTGAGGTGAAAATAAGTGTGCAGTTAGTCTGACCAAGAGAACAAGGCAGTCTGTTAAGAGTCCACAGTCCTTGTGAAACAAATAGATCCAGTTATGAAGCATGTCCCAGTATATATTCTATGTATCAAAACTATATAGCTAAATGAGAAGGCATCTTCTAGATCATCCACAGATATATGTGCCCAGTAAAGAACACACTGTAGTCCTGTGGGAAAAATCTCCAAGCTGCAAAGTGAAGGAAATAGCTCTTCACACAAGAAATCTGCAATGAGGACAGCTTCAACCTTCAGAAGGCAATATACCTTATCAACATTGCTAGATAAGGATAATGAAATGTGCATCTCTGGTGACAATATTCCTCATTGTCTTGCTAAATCAGGTTTATTCTCTATGAGATATGCATTTCTGATGAGTTGACCCTGAAGTGTGTGCTGAAGTCTCACTGCAGAATTCTGCAGTCAAAGCAGATTTTTCCCATATTGTGTTGGTTTGAATAAAAAAAACGGCCCACATAGGCCCATAGGGAGTGGCACTATTAGAAGGTGTGGCCTTCTTGGAGGAAATGTGTCACTGAGGGGTGGACTTTGAGATTTTAGAAGCTCAAGATTATCAAGTGTGTCATTGTCACAGATCTGGACATATAACTCTCAGTTATCTCTCTAGCACCATGTCTGCCTACATGATGCCATGTGTGTCCAGCCATGATGATAATGGACTAAACCTCTGAATTCTAGGTCAGCCCCAAGTAAATGTTTTCCTTCATATGAGTTGCCGTGGTAATGGTGTCTCTTCACAGCAAT
Organism: Alexandromys fortis; assembly: GCF_014885135.2. Classification (NCBI taxonomy): domain Eukaryota; kingdom Metazoa; phylum Chordata; class Mammalia; order Rodentia; family Cricetidae; genus Alexandromys; species Alexandromys fortis. The sequence goes on from NW_026068348.1 coordinate 507,978, forward strand.
AAAACCCTAAGAAGCATACAATAAATATATTCTGATCACATCTCCTCCCAGATCCTCCCCACCTCTCACCCTTCCAACTTCATGCTTTCTTTATATCTCTTTTTAGAAAACAGTCAAAAATAAAACCCCCAAAACAGAACTTTAAAAAAGAAAGATAATGCTTAAGAAACACACATACACACACAAACCATAAAAAAATCAGAAACCATATATATATATATATATGCAAAAGACTAGTAAAATAAAAATATCCAGACAAAGCATTATAAGACAAAAAAAATACTTCAAAAACACCTTTGAATTTATTTCAGTTGACCATCAACTGCTGAACAAGGAACCTGCCCTTAAGTGTGGCTTGTATCCCCAATTGAGGCTCCACTGAGGAAAACTGGTTTTTCCTTTGTGAGCAGTTGTCAGCTTAGAATAGCTTCTGGTTTAGGGATGGAGCTCATGGCCACTTCTCGCTCTCAGTGCTGGGACCACCTCTGGCTTGATTCTGTGGAGACTCTATGCGTGCTGCCACTGTCTCTGAGTTCATATGTGTGTCACTTTTGTTGTGTCTGGAATGCATTGTTTTCTTGGTGATTTCCATCCCCACTGCTTCTTAGAATATTTCTGTCTCTTCCTCCACTTCCCTCAAGGAAGGTCTTGACACATACAATCCATTTGGTCTCTGTATTTACTTCCATCTAATTCAGGAAGAAGCTTCTCTGATGATGGTTGACCAAGATGCTGATCTATGGGTATAGTAGAAAGTTGTTAGGAGTTATTATATTTCTATATTTTTTTTAGCAGTTCAATAGTATTTCATTTCCCCCTAGGTCCATAGCCTATCTAGTTCCAGGTTCTTGGCCACCTGAGCAGTTTTGGCCATAGGTTTTATCTCATGAAATAGGCCTTAAATCCAGTCAGATAGTAGTTGGTTAATCCCACAAGCTTTATGCCACTATTTGGTCAATGTACCATGCAAGCAGGTTACCATTGTAGATCAAGGGGTTAATAACTTGGTTGATGTGTACCTTTCTTCTATGACAGTATGCAGAGTACCATCCAGTACCATGAACACTAATCAGTAGGGGTGGAGGCTCTAGGTGGACACCAGCTCAACTTCTTTGTGTTTCTCAGTATTGTCTTAGTGAGCTATGGACATAGCCTGGGTTGCTCGACAACTCAATTAGAAGAGCACTGGAGGTTTCACTTAGTAGCCAGAGATGTCTATTTGGAGCTATTATTTGGTGACTCTATTACAGTTTCTTTCATATATATATATATATATATATATATATATATATATATATATATATTATGAAGTTTCTATTCTAGTAGGGTTCTGTGTGAACCCTGAGATGACCTCTAGTTTAAGCTGTCACTCCATATATTCTCTCCATTACCCACTTCTCCCCTCTCCTTCTCTGTTTAATCCTCTTGTTCCAGTCTCTCCCTCCCATCTTGCTGTAGCTAAACCTTCTATTCCCCTTTCTTGGGGAATCCTTCCTTCTGCATAGTCCCTTACTCTGTATATAACCTCTGTGGTTACGTGGGTATGGTATGCCTATTGAAGTCCAATACATACCATATTTATTTGTTTTTGAGAGTCTCGGTTACCTCATTCAGGATATTTATATTGTTTTTTTTTTTTTTTTTTTTTGTTCTATTCATTTACCTGAGAATTTCATTCCTTTTTAAAGTGTTGTGTAAATGTACCAAATTTTCATTATCCATTCATCTATTGATGGGCATCTCGGTTGTATCCTGTACCAGACTTATTATTAGTTTTGAATACTCGGCCTAGCTTAGGCTCATTTCTGGCTATCTCTTTTAAGCTGTCTTTTCTTTACCTGCCTTTTGCCTTGGGACTTTTTACTTTTCTTTCCTTTTATATATTTTACTTTCACTGCTACTTGTATCTAGCTGGTGGCTGCCTGACTTCTGACCCGTGGTGTGTCCCCTCTTTGTCCTCATTCTCGTCTCCCTCTCTTTCTCTCTTACTGAGCCCAGATTCCTCCTCCTATTTACTCGCTCTATATCCCCCCAGGCCTGCCTATACTTTCTCTGCCCAGCTACTGGCCATTCAGCACATTTTAGACCAATTAGGTGCCTTAGGCAGACAAGGTGAAACAAATACAACACATCGCTACATAATTAAACACATGTTCTTACATTGTTAAAAAATGCAGTACAAACAAATGTAGCACACTTTTACACAGTTAAAGTAATATTCCACAGCATAAACAAATGTACCACATTTTTAGGATTCTACAACCGTATCCTATTTCTGGCTATTAGGAATAGAGAAGCAAAGAGTATGGTTAAGTGTCTCTGTAAAAGGCTGAAGCAGCTTTTGGGTGTATGCCCAAAAGTGGTATAATGGATGTTGAGGTAGAGTTATTCCTGCATAACTGGATGTTAAGGTACGTCTTACTTATCCCAGTTTCCTGAAGAACAACCACACTGATTTCCATAGTGGCTCAACAAGTTTGTACTCCCACTGGCAACAAATGAATAAGTGTTTTCCTTAACCCACGTCCTCGCCAGCATGAGCCGTCATTTCTTTTATTACTCTTGATCATTCGGACAGGTGTAAGATTAAACTCTCAAAGTAGTTTTGATTTTCATTTACCTGATGACTAGGGACATTGAACATTTCCTTGAGTGTTTCTCAGCCATATGAGTTTTCTCTTTTGAGAATTATTTGTTTAGATGTATACCCCATTTTTAATTGGGTAATTTGTTTTCTTTATGTCCATGTTCTTGAGCTTTTTAAATATTTTAGATATTATCATTTGTTTGGATGGGTAGTTGGTAAAATATTTTCCCATTTGATGGAGGTGGGTCTTGTATCTTATCTGTTGCTTTCATTGGTTAACTAATAAAGAAACTGCCTAGGCCCCTTGATAGGCCAACCCTTAGGTGGGTGGAGGAAAAAAAAACAGGATGCTGGGAGAAAGAAGCTGAGTCAGGAGTCGCAATGATTCTCCCATTCCAGACAGACGTAGGTTAAGATCTTTCCTGGTAAGCCAGTTCATGGAGCTACACAGATATTACAAATGGGTTAGATCGATATGTAAGAGCTAGCCAATAAGAGGCTTGGAACTAATGGGCCAGGCAGTGTTTAAAACAATACAGTTTTCGTGTAATTATTTCGGGGCATAAGCTGGCCATGCTGGCGGCCGAGTGCCGGGGACACAGCCCCACCGCTCCTAACAATACACCCATTCTGTAGGCTGCTACTTTGTCCAATGATAGTGTTCTTTCCTATACAGAAATTTCTCAATTTCATGAGGTCTTGTTTATTAATTGTTGATCTTAGTGCCTGGGCTATTGGTGTTCTGTTAAGAAAGTCTTATTCACCCATAAAAGGACTGAAATACTGACAGCTGGAGCAGCGTGAGGGTCCACTAAAATAATTATGTTAAGTGAGAGAAATCAGACACACAAGATTAGATATATGACGCAACTGTACTAAATACCGTCAATTTGTAGATTCACAGACACAGGGTTAGATTAGTGGATATCAGCGGCAGGGGTAAGAAGAATGTAAAGGAATTGCTTAATGAGCACAAGGTTGTTTTTCTGGCAGGGATCATAAAATATTGTAGAACTAGACTGATGTAGGGATTCGCATCACTATGAATATATTATCTCTGAACTGTTCACTTAAAATAGTCTATTTTATGTGAATTCCACATGAATTAAAAATTGTTGCAGATAGAATGGATAATTATTGTGGTAATAAACACAACTCCACAAGCTATAACTGTTTTAATGAATATAGTGATAGCATAGTGTACCCCCCCCAGTTATTCTTATGGTCATAGAAGATGCTTATATTGGGGAAAAACAGGTCATGCTTATATAACATTTGCTCTCTGAGATATTTGGAATAAGTTTTAAATTATTTTAAAAATAAAAAGTATAAGATTTGATAAAGAGGTAGAAATTAAATTTATAATCAGCATGTCCTGCATACATGGGTCATATGGTCAAAGTGAAGATTAACAGTGGAAGAATAAATTGAAATCCCACTCTGTGAAAAAATACCATAGGAATTCCTCATCACTTCACAGATACTTTTGTGGAAAAGTCTTTCACTTGAACCAATTAGGACAAAACATTGAGCAATCCCAAATGAGGGCCAGTCCATGAAATAACTGACCCACTATCTTTGTTAAGGTCAAGGTCAAGCAATGGAAAGTGAACCTAGGAAATCGCTTAGACCACAGAAGAATAATGAATTGTGAAAGCCAAACACAGCACATGACTGTCCTAGAGTGGATTCTTTTGCTATCAAAGTTATCATAGTGTCTTTTGCTATCAAATCCATCATAGAGACCAGTGGCAAAAATCAAACAGGATTTTGGAGTGAGGTGGTAATAATGGGGAAAAATGTTATTTATACTGTACTTATCTTTTCCATAAGTTTGAGGTTATTAAACATAAAAGAGCAAGAAACCTAAAGCTAATTTACTAAAGATGCTATTTCCCATGAGAACCAGTTGTTGTGATGGAATCCCTGACTCAGGAGAATCACATTGCAGTGACTGTTCAGATAGTGACCTTCTGGGAATATTACCCCAGCCATTGCTCTATTTCAAGGGGCTCTGGGTGAAGGGAGAAGTCTAAGGAAGCAGGACCTTTTTTTAAATTTTATTTTTATTGAAATTTATTGAGCTCTACATTTCCTTTGCTCCCTTCAATGTCTCTCCCCCCCCCTCAGGCCTCCCCCAAGGTCCCCATGTTCCCAAGTTACTCAGAAGATCTTGTCTTTTTCTACTTTCTACTTCCCATGTAGATTAGATCTATGTAAGTCTCCTAGTGTCCTCATTGTTGTCTAAGTTCTCTGGGATTGTGGTTTGTAGGCTGGCTTTCTTTGCTTTATGTTTAAAAACTACCTATGAGTGAGTATATGCAATAACTGTCTTTCTGTGTCTGGGTTACCTCACTCAAAATAATGTTTTCTAGCTCCATCCATTTTCCTGCAAAATTCGAGATGTCATTTTTTTTTTCAGAAGCAGGACCTTTTAACTGTGGCTTTGAAGAAGGACCGTTAGTGACTAGAGCTTACCACCGCTCCCTTAATCGCCTTCTCTGCCCAGCCCTTGGTCAGTTTTGCTATACCTTAAGGACAGAGCTGGATAACAGCATTTAATTAATGTGTTGCCTCAATTGCTACCTTGCTATTTTACTGGCAAATCCATCCATTTTAAAGGCCCCGGGTCTATTCAGAGTCGACTCATTCTGGCTTTAATTGAGAAAGTGAGAGCTTGAAATCTTTTATTAGGGTTTAGGGTAAGAACAGGGGTCTTTAAGTCAGAAAGGTAACACAATGACCAGGCAGCATAAAACAGTTCAGAGCCACAACATAAAAGTAATGTCTATCAAGTGTGCAGTTAGGCATTACGTAAATATAATAAACTGCAGGCAACAGCATCCACCCAGCAACACACGGCAAGATTACTCCCTTATCCTTTTATATTACAGTATGACAAAACCACTTTCAGAGAGAAATTGGGGCTTCTTCACAGCACTCCTGAAGTTATTACAAGCTTAGCCCCAGCCACACGGGCTGCATTTCCAAACACCATCTCTTTAAAATAAAACTACATTTAAAAACTCTACTGTTGGCTACTTGACAAACAGTTCATGCCCTCAGCAGTGACACGTGATGGTTCCACTTACTATCCCTTTTTGTACCCTTATTTCATCTCTCACACTATATTAAACTTTAGAAGTGAGAAAGAAACTCCACCAACTATCTCTCCTCCCCTCAAAAACCTGCAGCATTAAGAGGCGGGTGGAATTGTTGGCAGGAGGGTGAGAAGGGGAGGAAAGAGTTGCTTCTAAGAAATATTTTTCTAAAGTTGAGTCATTATCATCCTAGTGGTCTGGAGTATAGTTTCTGTAGTTTTATTCTGATTGAAATCTCCATTATTTGAAACTATTTTTGTATGTGTGTGTGGGGGGGTGTTTATGGAGCATGTTATTGTGTGGCATAAAGAAGTTTTCGTACAACTAGATACTGTATTATGGATGGGATTTTCCCTCCCCCACCTTCATCCCATTAGTCCCCTAAACTGTTTCCTGTCTACTTTCATGTTTTACACACATAGGATTTTATATATCTATGTAAACTGCGGGAAGCACAAATGACCACTGCTCATTTCATCTGCTCAGATAAATAAAACCCTGTTGGTCCTTGAAGCTCACTCTTTGTGACAGGGCCTGTGATTTGCATTCTCTTTTCAACAGGGCAGTCTGCGTCCTACAGCTAGGTCATTGTAATTCACTGAAGATTTAAAAAGAGAAAAAAAAAATAAGTGAAAGCAAGATAACATTGTCAGTCTGGAGAAGCAGACGCCAGGTTGAAGATAATATGGACAAGTGTCTGATTTCCTGATAAGGCCTTTATCATAGAACAGGGATCTGCAGGGTACATCCCTCAGGCCAAATCTAGTCTTCTGTCTATTTCTATGTTTTTCCACTGTTTTGACATTTTTATGCTGTTTTGGAGTGCCACTCTTTACCTATTGTCTGTGGCTGCATTTGCTCTATAGTTAAGTAGTTGCTGGCACAGACTCTCTGGCCCACTAAACCTACAATATTTCCCATTTGGTGCTTTCCAGAAGGAATGTGGACCTATGCTCTAGAAGCCTCTAGCAGATCCCATCTACTACCACTCTGGGGGCTCTGGATACTTACCTATATCTTTGATAGGTCTCTTAAAGAAATCTGACCCCTTCAATGGTTGGAAAGGATTGCTCCTGTGGCTCCCCTCTTCATCATAGCTAATGAAGACAACCTGGCCCAATTGTCAACAGCAATTAACAAAATAAGCAGGGTTTTATCTGGTAGCTATTGAGACTGGAGACACAGGTGGTACGCTAGCAAACCAAATGAATGTGCAATTTCATATGTACAGGGTAAAGGAGCCATAGACATTGCTGTGAAAAACAGCATTTGTAGATACAGCCGAGGAAAAGAGAAATTCCGAATCAGGCATGGGGTCTTAAATGTTATGTGCTTCCTCTGTGGTGCGGCTCCATTTCCTGTCACTAGAGGCCTGTGTGGTTTTTGTGTTTCTTAGCTTAAAGCCTCATTTGTCTAACTCAGTTGAGCAGGTTTATCAGCTCTATCAATAAGTGACTTTAGACCGAAGTACTGTTTCTTTGATATATGATAATTAAAGGGGACTGGGAAGATGGCTCACTAGGTAAGGTGCATGTCATACAAGCTGTTTGTGGTCCTGAGCTCAGATCTCTGTACCCATGTAAAAAGCGAAGCATGGGAATGTGCTCTTGGAATCCTGCCGATGGGAGGGAGAGTAGATGGCGGTAGGATGGGAGAGGGCAGGCTCCTGAGCTTGCCGGCCAGTCCTTTTAGTGGAATTGATGAGCTCCAGGTTCAGTGAGACTCCCCATTTAAAGAAAATAAGGTGGGAAGTGACTGAGGAATACAATGGGTGCTTATATATGACCTACACACACACACACACACACACACACACACACACACACGTAAATAGGCATATATACATAAACTACATGGATATACATGCACACCAAAAAGTAAAAAATAAAAACAATAAGAAACACAGCTTTGGAGCCAGGCTTGGTGAGTAAAGGCATTTGAAGACCTGAGTCATATTCCCAGAATCCACGTGGTAGAAGGATGAGACTGACTCTGGCAAGTTGTTCTCTGATCTCCATATCCATGCCATATGAACAGCCACACACAGCACACACACAATGTAAAATTATTACTTCTTATTGGTAGGAAAAATATTGTGCTACATTAACAGTTATTTGTTTTACAAGTAATTGATCCACACACAAAAACTGTTTTATAAGTAACTGATTCTAGAAAAAAAAACTGCCTTAGCTAGAAGTCCTATTTTTCACACATAAGTATCCTTTTTATTATACGCTTAGTGTGTACAAATACAATCAAGGTGCCCAAAATATTGTTGCAAAAGAAACAAAAATATATATGCTTGTGGAGCTCCTATTTTCTTTTGGGGGGCGGTGGCATTTAAAGCAGGGTCTCACTAGGTAGCTCTGGCTGTCCTGGAACCCAATATGTAGACTGGGCTCACCTCAAACTCAGAGATCTACCTGCCTCTACCTCCATGGTGCTGGGATGAAGGTGTGTACTGCTATACCTGGTTGTGGGGCATCTATTTTCATGGTGTGTGTATTTGGCTAAATTGCTTTTCTCTCTGTGCCTCATCATTTTCATCTGTGAAGCGGTACACACCTCATCTGGGTGGTGTAAAGACTACACGCAAAATGTAGCTACCATTGGCATGCAGACTCGCACCTGGAACAAAGCACTCGCCTAGTGCAAGGTGGGAGTAACTGGTGGGAAGGTGGGGAATAGCTGCAGCCAGAGGGAGACCTGAGAAAGTGAGAAAAACACAGTCCTGGGGAATGAGCTGCAGACACAGTCCTCTGCAGCTTTTTATTGCCCTTTGTAATTTACCAAGTTATTGTCATTCATTACATTCAGTCAACCTCGTGTGATTTGTCTTTTCAACCTTGTGCCTCTATTTCAGATTCCTTCTACTTCTTGCTTCCACTCAATCCATGAACAGAAGGAAACACAGAAATGACAAAATCCTTGTCCTTCTCTGACTGTGACTTTGTGTAGTCATGGCACATGGACTCAAAATATTCCCTTAATGCTTTTTCACTCATAGCTGAGTCAGCCTTTCATTACTGTAACAAAAAGCTGAGAAATCAAATTAAAAAGATTTTTTTTTATTGTGGTTCACAGCTTCAGACATTTCTAGACCACTATCAGTTGTTTGTGTTGTAGGTGAGGTTGCAGATCATGGTGCAGCTGTGGGTTCAGGGAACTCAGACTTGGGGACACATACTAATAAGCTAAAGAAGATGAGGTGGAGGAAACATTGATACCAGCATGTGTTTACATTTGTTATATCTTGGAGCGAGGAAAGAGAGAGACAGAGACAGGGAGAAGAAAAAAGAGGAAGAAAGGAAGGAGGAAGGGAGGGAGGGAGGGAGGGAGGGAGGGAGGGAGGAGGGAGGGAAGGAAGGAAGGAAGGAAGGAAGGAAGGAAGGAAGGAAGGAAGGAAGGAAGGAAAAAGAAATACTATAGCTCCCATTTTGCAGAATGCTCCAGAGCACTACAGACCAAAGTGCTCTGTGCAGCAGCTGCACTGGAGATGATGGGAGGCCAGAGGAAATTAAAAGCAGTTTTCTCATCCAGGTGCAAGTAAGGAGTACCTGTAGAATCAGCTGATCATAAGGCTGAGGCAGGGTGATCGTTTGAGCATGGAGATCTCAGGATAGCTAAGGAAACATAGCAAGATCCTTTCTCACAAAATAAAAAGATATCTGGGTTCCATAGACAGAATTAATCGGCCAAAGCTTGTGAGCTATTGTCCTGAAAGGCAAACCAAAGAACCTTTTCTTTTAAGCTTTGGCCCTTTGAAAATTATAAACAGTTCTAGAAAAGTGAACATATTTAGATGTAAAATTAATATATAATTTAGAACCAACCTTATCTAATACCAGGGCTCACAGAAGACCTGAGCATAACAGAGAGAAGAAGCAATCTGGAAGGTACCAGTGTGTAATGAGACCAGGCACATTCAGAAGGGTATCATAGCATTGACTTCTGGTAAAGACTTCATAAAGGCAAATGAGGACAGAAGGGTATATGCTGTATTTTCCCCATGTCTGTTCAGAAGACTGTGTTATGTGAATGTTGCACTTGGACTTAAGCTGAACCTACCTGACCGGTAGCCACACAGCTAAGGATGACTGCAAAGGGTCTTTTCTCTTAAGAGCTGGGATAGCTGGCCCTTGGCAGCAATCCAGCCCATCTGTAAGTGGCAGAGGGGCTGAAATCCTCGATGCTCCCCTCTGCAGGCATTTGGCAGGTAGTAAAGCTCAGAGCTATCCTTCACTGAACAGAAAGGTGACCATAACGGGGGCGGGGGAATTTATCATAGTTCCTATCTGTGCTCTTGCTGAATTCAACAAAATCATTAGGTTTGTGAGGAGCAAGTTTCTTTTCTTGTTAAATACTATAAAGCCAAGCCTTGTGGGCAGCTCTGGCTGATTATCAGGATTTTCCAATTGACTCCTCTACTTCGTAGAAGGAACTTAATTCCGTATCTAATTTTAATCTGCATCCTATGGTCAGGCATGTTGTGTTAAAGCATTTGTTAACATTTAAAGAGGGGGAGCTGATTATATTGATCCTTCTTGTGTAAATTGGCCAGGGTGATCAATTTTGGGTTGTAAACTTTTGATGTTTAAATGCATTACCTTAATACTATTTAAGCACAGTCAATTGTCAACCTCATTAACCCCTAGTGTACGGTCAGAATTTGGATGCATGCTGACATGGGGAGGGGAGTCTGTCAATTTGCAAGCAGAATTACATCTGCTATCCTCTTAAAGGTTATTTCAGGTGTGTGGTACTGAAATTGGCACTCAGGAGGTCTTCGGCATCATTATAGACTGCACTTTTCCTTCCTTGTGGCATCTTGACCGCCATTCTCATAGAATGGCTAGATTAGTATGGTATTAGCAGGCAGAGAAGTTCACAGGCAGGTTAAAGAGCCTTAATGATGACATCTGGTGTTGCTAATCAACAAGAGATACAGGCCAAAGGTTGTGAAGCCACTGACACAAAGAAGCTAAGTGCCCCATTATTTCCCCAGCCAGGGAGATGTTTCACAGGCACAGGGCTGCCTTGACATCTTAGCAACAAAATTACCGGCAAATACTAGTCTCATCTTTAGACAAAGCCTCTCTGCTCTTTGTGCAGGCCATAGACTCTTTCTGGAAGAAAAGGACTTGGTTAAATAGTGTATCTGTTACGATTAGGTACAGCTGGACATGGAAGAAAATCCAAATCACCAGCAGAATAAACCCATAAAGTATCGTCCTCTCACACAAGAAATCTAGGAGGGTACAATCCAGACCTGACTTGACAGTTCTTTTTAGGTGTCAGGAACACTAGAATCGTCATATCCAGACTTATGACCCGTGATAATTGCTTCAACTCTAGCATCCTTTTCCTTTAAGGATACTTCACTCATTAGGTGACACTTGTCCTTATATATCAGTGGTAGAACTTAGCCATGTGACCACAATGAAGGAAAATAGCCCCATGGGAAATGTGCTACTCTGTGTGAATTTCAGTAATACTCAAGATTCTATTAGAAATGTGGAGAATTGGTACTGTGTGTCAAAAGGCTGCCACTGTCCCCAAGTACTCTACTTGAGGTGAGGAGAACACAACTGGATTAAACTTTTGTAGTTCACACCTGCAATAATATATCAATAAGTCTTTGCTTCCCCATGTCTTAGTTTATCTGAAATTTTTCTGACAGCCTACACAAAATGGAATATCACCCAAAAGAGACCTGAAAGGAAGAAGAGGATCATATATAACATCCTTGACTCTCCCGTGAATGGTTTCAAAGCATTTCTTTTCATTTGTTCAAGGCACAGGGTTTAATGTGAACATCAGCTCTGGCTCCCTTTATTCTGGTAAATGGAGAATGTGACCTTTCATTGAATGCATACTAGCTGAGCCGCTAATGTTCTGAAATAAAGACAACTTATTTATGATTTTTGGATACTTCAAAAGGCCTCTTCTTTCCTATCCTAGCTACCATTTCAGATATTCCTCATTGCTCATGAGGAATCTCATAGAAATGTGAAGTTCATTTGCTCAGTGTTAATGTCCAATGTCCGCATCACTGGGTTCCCCTGGGGATGAAAGATAGTCATTCCCTCAGGAAATCTATGTAACGAATAGAGAATTCCCATTTGTTTGGGAAGGTTTGCTGAACCTATCTTTAGAAATGAAGAAATTTCCAATAAGGATGATTCTCAACCTGAGGATGAGTTGTGCTTAATGATTCATTCCAGACAGGCTTTGCACAGCTCTCTATTTTATGCTTCTTGGCTGTGTCTTTGACTGCCCATCTATGTCTGCTGAGGGAATGCAAATATAAGTTTAACAGGAGCCCAAGGAAAATATAATTGAGAAGGTAACTTTCCCCCAAATAATATACAAGGTAAAATGGAAATGTTTTAAAAATTATTGGTGTCACATTCATTGATGTGGATAATCACAAAATGACTCTACAGTAAAGCCTCATTATTTTGGGCTCCAGTAATTCAGAATTTGTGATTAAATTTCTGCCCAGTTCCTGTTCAAATTACCATTACACTATCTGTGAATGAATGGTTAGCTAAGCAAAGTAATAGTGTAAACAAGATTGCAAAGGGGCATGTTTAACTGAAGAAGGATAGATCTCTTTTTAAAGGCTTTGACACATTAATTATTTGCATGCAAATGAGCAATGCTCATTACAAATAAGTCTTATCTAGTCATTAAAAGTCTTCAGACAGGACTTCAAGTGGAAGCTTTCTCCTGCCAGTTTGTTACTGTGGATTCTTGAAAATAATTTAATTATATATAATATTTAAAAATGTATAGCTTAGGCCCTTGACAAACTGACTAAACTCACCCTCACTTGACCTATGTCACTGAACTTTCTTTGTATGCATGAAGATCTACTTAACTCTTCACAAATTGAAATGCGGAGAATTGGTACTGTGTGTCAAAAGGCTGCCACTGTAGAGTAGAGTATTTCTGCCAGTGAGCCAACCAGCCCTGTCCATACACAAAAATGCATTTAGGAAAAGCTCAGTGGGGGCACCAGTCAGATAGTCCAGTTTTGATTCTAGTCCAATTATATTGCTATAGCTAATGGTCTTAAAAATATTAAAATGGCACTAAAAGGTTTTCTGTTTATGGCTTTGTTTCTATAGATCTGTTCAGCTCAGTAACTATAGTCACTAGGTGTGTTTCAAACAACTAAACAATAATAGTATTTATGGAACACTTAGTGTCAATGGCCTTCTGCTAAAGTGGTTCATATAATTCAGTTAATTGCTTTATTTTAAAAGTCCAAGACTTACTCTCCTGACTTACCAAAAAGACTCAAAGAAATCAATATTTCATTTTGGTTAAGAGCACATGATAATATGGTTGAGACTCGAGTATGTTCACTTTTACCTTGAGTATTCCTGATTTCAGTTTCCTCAGTTACAAAAAGAAACATACACTTCCGACCTCAGAGAATAGTCAGCAAAGTACCTGGGAAATATTATCATTACGATGTTCATTAATACCAGTGAAAATGTTTGATGAATGCATGTAGCAAGAAAACAAAACTAAACAACTCTTACAAAAGAAAGACATGTTGTTTGCAAATAGCTGCAAGCTAGGGCAGCCAGGCTCCTCTGCCATTGGCCTTCAGCAAGTGGCACAATGTTTAAAGCCTGGTTACCATTTTTTATGCATTGACACTACTTGAAAACCTATTATGAACTGTGTGTGAGTGTAACTGAAAAGGTCACTGTGGGATCAATATTACCTTCCAAAGTAAGCACATGTGAAATCTGCCCCCTGATTAGTGAATGTGGCTACTATCCAAATTGCCTGCCACCTAGACTCTTCTCCATATGCCACGACATATTGTGCACACATAAGAAATTCCCAGGCTCGGGGCATTTCATGGTTTTAAAGACATTCTCATAGATCACATAAAAGCCAGGAAAATGCACAGCAACAATGTAATAGAAACGAATATGAAAACAGGTAACACCAGCTAGAGTCAGCCAGCAAGGCACATTTGTGTCTCTTATAGAGGGCAAGTCTTTCAAAAAGAGCTGTTTTTATTCCTTGTTGACATTTTAATCTGAAGACACTGAATCAATTTCAACAGTGTCTCCCTTTTCAGAAGTAGCCATGTTCTTACTGCCTATATGGTATGGCACAGTTTTATGGAAGAAGTTCAAAGAACTACAAAGCTCTTACTTAGACCATAAGCATCCAGAGTCAGGAGTTTGCAAATGACAATGGTAGCACAACTGGAAACTGCCTTAACTAGTGCATCTACATATAAGTCATTAGAGATGTCATAAGGGATTAAGGAAAACAATAAAAAGTAACACTTGGGTATAATCATTAAGATGTTCATTAATAATTTTTAAAGAGTTGACATGAAAGTTATTTAAAAAAAAATGGGGTGGGGACAGTGCTGGTGATCCAACCCAGGACCTCCCAAACACTAGGCAATCCTGTATCACTGAGTTACATTGCACATCCCTTAGAGTTATGCTTCTATGGGTACCACTTTCACTCTCCCGCATTGTGGAAAGGTTTTCTTGAGTAGTGGAGAAAGAAGCAGTTGTGGACAGTAAACAGAATCATCGTGCCTAACTCTGGGCATAGTAAAGATAAGTAACTAGAAATAAATATTCCCTATCTTTTAAATTGCAACTGGGAAATTAAATTTTACCAACCATTGACTATCATATAAGGCTACTACTATCGAGGCTTTGCCTTGAAAAAGACTTCATTTCAGTTTGCTTTTCCACCCTCCTGTTGAAGGAGCTGCGGGATGCTTCCAGACTCCCAGCTCCCGGCTGCCTGGCTAGCTTATGCCCCAAAATAACAAAACACAAACTGTATTCATATAAACACTGCTTGGCCCATTTCTATTAATGTGTGTAGCACCACAAGGTGTGCTTACCAGGAAGATTCTAGCCTACGTCCATCTTGGGTGGGAACTTCGTCTCATCTGCCCTGGAGAAGAGCGGCATCTCGTCTCTGACCTCACTTCCCTTCTTCTCAGCATTCTATTCTGTCTACTCCACCCACCTAAGGGCTGGCCTATCAAATGGGCCAAGGCAGTTTCTTTATTAACCAATGACCTTCCTCCATCACCCTCCCATTCACAGTTACCACCAATTCCTTTCAGATCTAGAAACCCCGTACCTTGCCTTTATTTTTACAGTTTTTTATTGGCAATCAAAGCAGGTTTTAAAATGTCATTTTAGGGACTGAAGAGATGTCTCAGTAGTTAAGAACACTTGTTGCTCTTGCCGAGGACATAGGTTCCATCATAACACCTACATGTTGGCTCACAACCATTTGTAACTCTAAGTCTAGGTAGGGGATTCAATTCCCTCTTTTGGCCTCTGAGAGTATATCTGCACATATGAGGTGTGCATTCACTTGTAGTAGAAGCAAGCACTCAAACACATAAAAATAATAGGCCTTTGTTAAAATGTCATTTTAATTTCCTTTTCTGTATGTGATCACATGTTCATAGAATGTTTCTGACCCTGTAATGAAATGTCAAAATCATTTCACTTTCAGCTGACAAATTTAGTCATATTAAGATAACAAAAAGTTAGATACAAAAATTTTAAGGATCTATCTCAGGTAAATTAAGTCAGAGCACAGGTATATGGAGGGGCATTCCCCACTTCTCCAGGAAGGTCATGCTATTACTACCCATGGGAATCTAAATCCCCCCATTTATGATATCAGCTGGATAACAGTGATTGCCCTTTTTACTGATGCATTCTGAAGACTATTAAGTTAGTGAGTTTTAAAGAAGGTTAAAGAAATGCTAAGTAGTAGTAGTATAGACAAATTTACTTAAAGTAATGAATAATGGAATCTGTGTTTCATTTATCATTTCTGGCAAAGGGAGTATATCAGAGGAACCCAGTCATTTTTTTTTCAACTTCCATGGCATATTTGCAATTCAGAAATAATTCTTTTGGTTTTTTATGCCTGCCTGCTCAATTTATCATTGACTGGTGAGATTGGTGCTTGCTTGCTGATTTTATGTTCATTCTCAGCAGTTTGTTGAGAACTACTAGTAAATTAATGCATACCTTGATGAAATAGTGTGGACATGAAAGCAGGTTGTGGATCAGACACAGGAATAAGTGTTTTAAGTACAGACTGGAAAGGCAATTAGAAGGTCTGTGGTGTTTTAGACAAGAATGGCCTCCATAGGCTCATATATCTGAGTCCTTAATCCCTAGTTGGTAGAACTGTTTGGGAAAGATTAGAGGGTATGGCCTTGTTGGAGGAAGTTATGAGGTCTCAAAAGCTCATGCCATTCCAAATTAGGTCTCTCTCTATATATATTGTACTGGTGGACCAGAATGTAAGCTGTTATTATGCCCTCACATTATGCCTGCCAATTTGCTGCCATGCTCCTTGCCATGATGACCATAGGCTAACCCTCAATAAACACTTTCTTCTCTAAGTTGCTGTGATGGTGATGTCTTATTACAGCAATAGAAGAGTAACTAGGTCAGTGTACAAAATAAGAACTCATAGGTTTGAATAAGGGGCAATTAAATATTTTCTTACTTTTCAAAAGTTGCAATTAGTCTTCTACTGGTACGTTGATGCTGTAGACTCTGGAACTTATGCAATAATCATAACCTACCTTGTGTATTTCCCATTAGGTAAATCCAATTGAATGAAAATGCATTCTCCACTCTTGAATATTATAACTAGGTGCTTGTACTAAAGAATAATGTAGCATTTCTAAGTAAGGAGGTAGCTCAGCATCACAAAGTTCTGTTTAAAATATTTTGGCTTAAGAGAGTTTATGTAGGTTGAGTCAGCATTTTTTTACCAATATCACTTCTCCACCTTAAAATATATGTATATTTTAGTTGTATGTAGAAATATGTGTGTGTAAATGCCAGAGGATAAAATATTACAAAATAGCAGTTATAAAATATGCAAAAATAATGCTACAATGAACATGTTTCTATTACAACTCAATTTAAAATATCTGCTATTACTATTAACTTCCAAGTCACCTGACTGCCCTTCTGACCCCATCTGTCTCCCTCAAAAGTTATTACTACTTTGAATCATGTGTTTTCATTTTCTGCAGTTATTTATAGTTTTCCTGCATCTATTTTTATATAACATTTCCCCTAATTTTATATAATTCCAATTTTGATTTCTTTTAAGAAAACAAATATGGTCTTTTCCCACTTCTTTTTTCATAGGACATTCTAAGAATCACCTATGTGGTTTTGTGAACCTGCATTTTCTACTTCCATTTATTATAAAGAATGAATGGACATTTGATTACCTAGTTTGAGGATACCAATGACAGCAGCTATAAATATTCTTGGAGACCTCCTACGGTGTGTGTTACTCTCTTTCTAATCACTTTACTTCAGTTCTTGATGATTTGTAGAATACATGTGAGTATAGAAATATAGACACTAATCCATTATACAACAAACATATTGTGAATTATCTTCCAAATTATCATCTGTCATTGTTCTTCAGACTAGTAAGTCCAAAATCAAAGGGTCACGTCCTGGCAAGGAGCTTTTGTTTTGTTTTCAAACAGGGTCTCACTATGTAGCCCTGACTGACATGAAACTATGTAGACCAGTATCAAAGCCACAGAGATTCACCTACCTCTTCCTCCTGAGTGCTGGGATTAAAGGCATGTGCTGCCACATCCATTGCTACATTAAAAAATGATAGCAGGCATCATATAAGTGAAGCAAGTTCATCGTTGATGAAGACCTTGCTCTTGGAATAATGAACACACTCTCATGAAAATAAAATTGATACATCCATGAAGACAAAGCCAAATCACTATTAAAAGTCTCAGGATTTAGCACTGATGCTTTCAGGGTTCAGTTTCCAATGTGTGAAGTTTAGGGTGCACAGTCAAACCTCAGCACCTGGGGTTGCATTTCAACCAACCTTTTAGCTGCAGCTTATGCTTTCTAGTTCTTATTCTTTCTGTTTCCGAATTTGGGTGATGAACATATTTTCCTGTAAATGCGTTTGAAACTAGATATTTCTCTTCTACATTTTCTTTAGTCTACTGATGAGGATATTTAGTACAGAAGGCAGAATTCTATCTATGCTATCTCAGCCCCAAACCTAGTGAACGATAGCAACAGTTTAGTGCCTCTTATGACTTTGGTGTTTGGCTAGGTCATCACATATATTCTCATTTAAAGTCTGCCTACAGTTACTATGAGATAGTGAATAAGTCTGCAGACATCTGAAGGTTTGTCCATTTATGCATCTCAGGCCTGGACTAGACTCATACCCCTTGCTCCATATATCATCTCCATTTTACTACCTGTGTTTTACTATAGAAAAGCAATCTTACAGTCAGATGTCTTTCTTGATGTCTAGGTTACCCCAAGGCAAACTTTTTATGAAACAGAAAGTGGAAGCTACCTGTTTTTATGTTTTGTTTTTCAAAAAATACTCATCTACAAATTTTAGAGTGAGGAGCAATGAACCCTAACTCTCATTGAGGGAGTTTCAAAACATTGAAATTATCTTTAGTGAACCACAGAATCCAAAATTATCATCACTATATTGGTAAAAAAAAATGACCATTGCAATCTATATAAGGTCACTTTTCATCAGTTCCATTTTTCAGATGAGATTTCTGCCTATATCCAATAGTTAGTACAAAGAGAGACAGTTTTCTCTGTTATCCTTTAGCGTTTGAAAGCAGTGTGTCTTTCTGCTTGTATTCTTATACTGGAGACCTAGGTGTAGGGGATCCTGACTTTATTTGAGAATAGTATTCTTATATTCAATTTGCCATCTCATCAGCCAAGGTTTTTAGCTCTCCTTTTCCACACTCACAGAGCTATAAAGATCAAAATGAAATCAACTTCACCCCCCAAACACCAACAAAATCCAAACCCCCCAAACAAGAAATACTGCCCTGAAATTTGGCATTCTCTAGTGGCTACTATCAATATAAATTTGAGCTTTATTCTCTGGGACCATAACTTTCATTTTTCTTTCCTTCTTTCTTCTGAAGGTACTTATTCATTAAGTCCACATAAAGACACTACGCTCACAACATCGTTCAGCTAAAACAGAACAGAAAGCAGTAGTGTTTTAAAAATAAAAGAAGAAAACGAGTGAGTAATCATAGAAAGAGAAAAATTGGTTGAAGTTGTCATGGCATCATTACCATTGCAAGAGCCAGACTCTCTTTGCTTTGATATGACATTTGTCCCATTGTGTTTAGAAAAAGTCAGATTTCCACATTTTAGGCTTGAAGAACACACTCAGCTCTTTAGGAATACAGCTAATACACAATGAACCATTACTCTCTAGATGGGAGTCTACATTGGTTTTTTGCTAATCACTTAATGCTTTAATGAAGAGCATTTCTGTAAGTTTATCAGCATGGTCAGGTAAATACAGAGATTTCACTTTGAGAAAGACAAAACTAAAAAGTCATTCACAGTAAGTTGAGAATGCAATGGTTTATATTGTATTTATGTTTTTTTTTTAAATTTTGATGACACTTTTCCTAAAAAGAAAACTATTGATTGTATGTTTCAAAGAACATCTTATCAGCAAGTAATATTTAAAATACAACTCTGTGCCTTATCCTATGGGATGAGATAATATAGTAAGTAGTTAGAAGCAAACTCCCTGAAGTCATTTCCCATCTCTGCCGTTTCCTAGGTATATAATTATCGTCAACTTTATTTAGCCCATCTGAAAATGGATATAAATGAGTATTATGTGAGATAACATATGTCAAGGATAAATTAGCTTGTCTGCCTGGCACTTACACATAAATGCTAGCTGCCTTTGTTGCTCTTATATTAGTTATAATATTGCAAAATCGGCCACAGAAATGATAGATGGGGTAAGATGAAGGATACTTAGTGAATACATTCTACAATAATTACTGGGACAAAACCAGTAGCTTATTTTTTATATATTACAAAGATTTCTTTGAACAACTGTACCAAATGGCTATGGCAAATTCTCTGCATCATTCAGTATACACCACGGTAAGCCCTTCACATCTTTTAAAGAAAATGGTATAGTCTTCTGTGAACAGTGTTTGTGTAATAGCTCTTTGGATTCTTTTGGGAGGCCTGCCACCCAGCTCCCAAAGAAATCACAAGGACGCTTATTCTTAGTTATAAACATATAGCCTTAGCTTGCCTTGTTTCTTGCTAGCTTTTCTTAATACATACTATCCTGTCGACCTTTTGACTCTGGTCTTTTTCCATTCTCTTCTGTAATCTTACTTTTATACTGTGCATTGCTGTGTAGTTGAATGGCTGGTCCTTGACATCCTCCTCCTTCTCTGGCTACTTTTCTGAACCCCATCTCCCAGCTTTCTCCTTCTATATAGTCTCTTTATCTCTCTACCTGCCAGCCTTGCCTATCCTTTCTCCTGCCTGACTATTGGCCATTCAGATTTTTAATAGACCATCAGATGTTCAAGACAGGCAAAGTATCACAGCTTCACAGTTAAGGAAATGCAACATAAACAAAAGTAACACACCTTAAAATAATATTCCCAATATGTTCGTAAACAAGAAACATTTCCAAGTTTTCTTTGACATATTTTTTGTATTCCACCTAAGGTTGAACAGTAATAGTCACAGTAAGGCAAGATCATAGGAAAAACAGTGACTCCAATATGTTTAGTAGTTTGTGGTATTACTTATTTAATCAAGAAAATGTTGACTAGACTGGCTTTGTCAGAGAGCCATTGTAGATACAGCTTTATTTATTAACGAACACAGAGCCTCCATAATTTGGAGGTAATGGTCAACCAATTACCTATTGCATTTGAACTAAAAAAGAAGGAGGTCATTTAACTAGTAATTTTTCCTCATTATATAAAAGGTCTTCTTTACTCCTCAGTACAATAATAATAACAGCCAGATAAAACCGTTATTTGGCACTCTATAACTCATTTCCCTTATTAATAGCCAAACTATCAGTCCCAAATGGCTTCATATAGTATTGTGTAGTCTGGATGAGAAGAATATATTTTCCATGTTTTTTAAAGAATTTAAAAGAGGTTCTCATAAAGAGTTTAGCTCATTGCTTATTTTTACTAATGTAGTCCAACAGATAATCATAAAACAATTCTGCAACTTATGTATCCCTTCCACTGGCCTTTCTCCCTTTTTCCACACATAAACACAGCCCCATACACAAGCTTTTTACTGTATTCTTGGAACTGTCTTTCTGTAATGACAGCTTTGGGTAAATACATCTGTCTCTTTGGGTGAAAGTGAAAGTGGAGCATACAGCATGCATTAATCATGTTCCGCGGTGTGCCTCCCACCTCCCACAGTGCAACTCACACAGGGTGACCGTGGGTCTAAACGAGAAATGTAGGCTAGCACGAAGGTCACACATTTTCTGGTCACTTTCTTGTAAACCAAATCCAAGTAATTTATGCACGATTCTATCTATTTCAGTCGTGCTGAGACAGAATGAAGAAAGTGTACTTTTGAACAGTGATATGGGGGTAACAGAAATTCTTGGGCTTTTCTCCCAGCCTTAATGTCAACTGCCTTTATAGTCTTGGTGCATACCAGAAGGTACTCCAAGGATTAATTAGCTTCTTAAATGCTTTGAATGCGAAAACGTGCTAAATAAACATATGACAGATTGAATTAATGAGAGGAAGAAAAGAGCCCTAATCTTGGGGGAAAAGAAATGGGAATATTGATGGAATGATAGATTATTTACATTTACTCATTCTTACATTGGAACAATAGACAGAAAAATCTCCCTAAGGGATGTATTGCTTGATCTATTCTGAAATAGGGAGAGAAAGAGGTTAAAGCAGCACCAGAAGCTAATAGAATACTTTGATCCATAACAAGTGACTAGAAGTGGGAGGCAGACCGAAGGAGAGGATGACTGCATAATAATGCAATGCAGGACCTTGTAACTAAAATAAAACAGCTAATCTTTCTAGAAAGGAAATAGGACACTGATCTTGGGAGACAATGAGCATTGTGGAACAAAAAACAGAAGGCAAGATGGGATAATTAGATGGACTTGTCCCACAGGAACTAAGTCAAGAGAGCAAGGAGTTTAATAATATTAATACTGTAGGTAGATGGATACTATAATAGTGCACTAATGTCGCCAAACCAAAATCCAGGAGCTGCACCATGATGCAGTGGAAACTATAGGAAGCAACTCTAAAGGAGAGAATCTACAGCTCGAAGATAATAAGGTAGTCATGGAGGGTTACTTGTCTGGTTGCAAGAATAGTGGAAAAAGATCAGAGGAGAACCACACAATGTGGTTCAAATCATTGTTTCAGTAAGGTATTAGACTATAAAGAAAGAAATGGGATCTTAGCAAAAAAAAAAAAAAAAGGAAGAAGCACAGAAATAAGTGGATATTAAGGTGAGGGCAGGATCTTACGGAAAGAGACAATAGAGCAATAGTACCAAGCCTGCCACTTTGACACCATACTATCTAGGACTAAGCAAAGAGTTCAAAAGAAGAATAAAAGTATTATAATAAATGGTTTGCACACTAAAACCAGTATTGTAGTCTCAAGTATCTTCCATGTGCAGTTTGCATTTGCTTCCTCAGAAGAAACGTGGATACCTACCTTAATCACACGATAACCATATCACCTTATCATCTAAGAAAATCCCAATAGAGTTTCTAACCGCAGGTAAGAGGTTTCAATGCAGCGCTGCACTATTATTTCTTCCAGGGCCAGGATTCCACTCAGCAAATTTGCTAGTGCTGTCAGCAGCTCATACCTTTGGGCAATCCACCTCATGGGTATGGGCAAAAGCCAGTAGCCTTAAACTTTTGACAGGAGGTTTTCAAATTGAAACCTTTCTAAGATTCTCTTTACTTCGCATTCTTTTACACAAAGTCACACCCTGAACTGCTTATAAAACAGTCTCAAAGCTCACACTAGAAAATGATTGGTGATTTAACTAGCTACCTCTTCTGAAGTGGTCAGATAAAAACCATAAGGCCTAATTACAAAATAAAGCTTCCTGCCTAATATCAAAATCCCTAAGAAGACAATGATTTGCATGCCCAGACCAAGATACTGTGTTTGAGATCACCAAGCATCCCACGTGAGGCTTAGGCACTGACAGTTGCTACTTCACATCTCTGTCATTTTCTTCATCCTTTCCCATCTTGTTTTATATCACTCAGCTAATTAATCTGCCAAAGCCAGAGGGGCCTTGGTTTACAGCAGTGTTGCCCCTGTGTGTGTCAACGCAAGTGTTCTTGAACTGTTAAATCATAAATTAGGACAGTAGCCCCACTCAGCTGCCATGCTAGATTGATCCACTTACCTACAATGCTTTTCATATGTTAACTCATTATTAGTAGTAGTAGTCTCTTCATTTTGAAAGTAGTCAGTGCTCCTCTCTCTCTCTCTCTCTCTCTCTCTCTCTCTCTCTCTCTCTCTCTCTCACACACACACACACACACACACACATTGGGTCTGCAAAGAGTGGACCATCTACACTCCAGAGCCTGAACTATTGGTTGCAGATAGATTGTGGGTCATTAGAAGTCATTGCTTTCCATTGTCTACCCACTAGTGAGCCCACCAGATTTCAAAAAATAATTACAAATAGATGATCACATAGGTGGTCATGGTTAGACAAAGTGGTTTAAAAAGGTGTGAATCTGGAAGACGAACTTGTGAGATAGGGGCTTATTGGGTGGCAAGGGCATTAAGAGAAGTGTCAGGGACAAAGTGATCAGACTGGAATGTATACATGTAAGAAATGGTCCAGGAAGAAAACAGGGTTTCTCTGTGGTTTTGGAGCCTGTCCTGGAACTAGCGCTTGTAGACCAGGCTGGTCTCGAACTCACAGAGATCCGCCTGCCTCTGCCTCCCGAGTGCTGGGATTAAAGGCGTGCGCCACCACTCCCCCCCCCCCGCCTATTTTTTAAAAACTAAATAAACAGCCAAAGAACAAAAAAAAAAAGAATACAGCAAAACAGAGGCAAGCTTGAAAAATGATTTCTTGAGAGAAGATATTAAAAAATGGTCCAACAATCATATGTTCAATGTAATTTCTTACTAGTAAAATGCAAATCAAAACTGCAATTATATTGCCTTATTAGGATGGGTACTAATGGTTCAATAATGTCTGATCAAAAACCAAAGTAGGAATTGAAAACTTGACTCAGAGCACACATAAAGCCCCAGGATTAATTCCTAGCTCTAAACACACAGTGAGAATGGGAGAGTGAGAACGGCGCCTGCAAGAGCAACACCAGTATCGCCCAGGACATGTCAAACACAGAAACCTGATGCACTGTTGTTGGGTATGAAAATGGTGTAGTCACTGTGAAAAACAATATAGAGATTCCTTTAGAAGTCATTTATTTATTTATTTATTGGTTTTTCGAGACAGGGTTTCTCTGTAGCTTTGGTGCCTGTCCCAGAACTAGCTCTTGTAGACCAGGCTGGCCTCAAACTCCCAAAGATTCGCCTGCCTCTGCCTCCCGAGTTCTGGGATTAAAGGCGTGCGCCACCACCGCCCAGCTTTCCTTTAGAAGTTAAACGTAGAATTACCAGTCGGGCGTGGTAGTCCACGCTTTTATTTCCAGCACTTGGGAGGCAGAAGGGGCAGATCTCTGTGAGTTTGAGACCATCCTAGTCTACAGAGCAAGTTCTAGGACAGGGTTCCAAAGCTATAGAGAAACTCTGTCTCATAAAAACAAAAATAAATAAATAAATAAATAAATAAATAAATAAAGTAAATAGCATTACATATGTCTTCGTCAGGGTTTCTATTACTGAGAAGAGACACCACAAACATTGCAACTATTCTAAAAGAAAAGATTTTATTGGGCTACCCTACAGTTTCAGAGGTTTAGTCCAATATCATTATAGTGGGAAATGGCAGTGTGCAGGCAGACATGGTGCTAGATGAGGAACTGAGAGTGTTATATCTTGATCCACAGGCAGCAGAAGGAGACTGTGTGCCACACTGGGCATAGCATGAGCATCTGAGACCTCAAAACCCATCCCCACAGTGACACTCTTTCTCCAACAAGGTCAAACCTAATCCAACAAGGCCACACCTCCTAATAGTGACATTCACTATGGGCCAAGCATTCAAACACATGAGTCTATGCGTGCCATCCCTACTCAAATCACGACACCATATGATAAAACAATATTGTGTCTGGGTATATATAGAACATAACATGAAAACAAGGTCTCAAAGACACCTAGGGAGATTCACAAGAGCCTAGAGACAATGGCAAAAAAAAAAAAAAAAAAAAAAAAAAAAAAAAAAAAAAAAAAAAAAAAAAAAAAAAAAAAAAAAAAACCATAGAGAATGTCAGTTATCTGGGGCTGGAAGAAGGAAAAAGGAAAAATGTGATGTTTAAAAGACAGGTGTTTTCACTTTTTGAAAATAGAAGTATTTTACAGATTTGTTGCACAAAGATCTATCACATGTTTTCTCACCTACAAAGAATCTATCTCTTTATCTATCTGACATGAAAGTAGAGTCAGGGCTATTTTAGGGGAAAGAGGGATCTAATATAATGGGAAAGAATGAACAAGATAAGGTAAAGAGAAAAAAAGACATATATTACATGTTTTCTCTGATATGTAGAACATACATACATAGTTATATATATATGATAGGAAAACAGAACTATTTGTGGGGAGAAAGAGGACTAGTGGGAGGGGATAGGGAAGGAAGAGAGGGTCATTGGGGCAAATAAGAGCAAACCACAATAATGAACATTTACGAAATGTTCTAATAAAAATCATTATATATATTTTGCATGGAAGAAGAAACCATGGCCTGAAAAAGCACCTGTAAATTGTGGCTCAGAGACTTGATAAACCTGGAATGTTGCGATGTATAAATGATCCCACAGTTGTGCCAGTGAAGGATACTGTACCACATCGCAGCACACAATTTACCAGCACTAGAACAACTAACCAGTAACCAAACAGCTACCAACTACAAGACAGCGCAGGAGCCAATAATCGGCACATGCAAAACTGCAGCAAACATCTGCTGTGTGGGACCCAGATCTGCAACACCAGCTGAATACAGTCCACACTATTCACCTGCATGTTAATAGTTGTTGGTTGATGAACAAAAAAATCATATATAATCCAGTCTTTCCACTCACTGTGAACCCATGGTGATATCATAGTATGTGTGTGTGTGTGTAGCATGTAAGCATCAAAACTGCTGCGTTTTAGGAATATGTGTATATTTTCTCCTCTGGCTTCATGTGTTCTTAACATAGGTGTGTTATGACATTTATTTGTACCCTAATTCCAGTATTTTGTTGTGAAGCCATTAGGTTGTTTTCAAAATTGTTACATTAAGCATTTTATTTATATATCTGACTGAAAGCAATATAAAATATGTGACTCAGAGATCTTAAAAGCATGAACTGAATCTCCTTTCAAATGGAGGGTAGGGGATGAATGGATGAATTTTCTGTTCACATCCAGTCAGTAGGTCCTGCTTTATTTTTAATCCAGCCTTGTTTCACTATAAACCATGGAATAACCACCTCAGTGAGCAAGCTTAGAGAGATGTTTATAAGAAATGAGAATAGATACTAGTGGGTAAGTTCTTCTTATAGATGAATAACACAGTAATAATCCAAATAGACAAACATATCTACTTCTGTAGTTCCAATGTCTGCCTGGTCTATAAAATGTAGTTTTTAAGCATAGCATATGGTTAAGAAAGAAAATAGACACGAAGCACTTTATGTGTTAGTACTGCTATATAAGAACGAAGGATTACTAAATTACATGTGCATAAATGCCTTCAAAATTATACTAAGGTATGTATATTGTTCATCTCCGTTTATTTTCAGCAAGTCTATGAATGGCTATTTAGCTGAAGTCAATCATTAAAATGGTCTAATCAACATCCTTTTATTAAGGAAGACTGCATCATAGCTACACAGTTTGGATTTCAAATAAAGAAACTTGTTCCTTTCAACTAAAGAGGAAATAGATGTTTGGTCTCTTTTAACTCCTACAATGCAAGTATGACCTACATATTACACATGTCTGTAGGGGAAGACCAGCCAATCACCTTGCTTGAAGGGTGGGGTCCCCTGAGGTTATTTTTTACTTATAAAGATTGTGGGCGTGCTCCCCTCGTTCCCTTCTGTTTTCCTGTTCTCCGCGGGAACCTCGGTTTTGTAAGTCCTTCCCTTACTAAAGCTGAATATTTTATTATAATTTCTGTCTGCCATTCATTTACGCCGTAACACAAGTCCATGGGTGGGGAGAAAATGCTGCATTTCCCTAGCTACACTAGCGTTCTTAGCATTATGCCCAACGTGATCAGTATAAATCAGAGCATCTGGATAATGTTCAAGAATCAGTGACTCAGTGGGTGATGAATATTTGGGGGTGTCTACCACAAGTATAAAGAGTTTAGATGTCACCAGTAATACGAATGGAGTTTTGACAGTTTATGGCAAAATTCTGTAAATATTCCTTTGAGGAATTGCGGAACTTTGAATCAGTGTGTATGTGACCAATAACTAGGCCCCTCAATCAATCTCCAGGGACTGCATGAGAAGTAGCTATCTACGAAGATAGATAAACTTGGAAAGAAACTGTATAATCCTCCAGCACAGTCTCTCTTCTGGTTCCTGTAATATGATCTGGAGAAAAGATCATGTCCTAGCTAACACAGCATCTCTAATAGTATTATATAGCAGGAGGAAGAGGGATCACCTGGATCTCAAAGAAACAATCTCTGCTGCTGCTCTTCCAACTTTACATAAAGAGAAACTGGCTGGAGAGCATCTTGCAGGGCTCTCAAAATGGAAGTAAGCCAATGAGAAATTGAGCAGAGTCCAATTTAAAATGACACTCTCACTGTGTTTTGGTAAAATAATTTTATCTGTATTGATAGTGACTAGTGGGATCAGAAGCTGACTTTCCTCCACTGCTACCCTCACCACATCTGCCCACTGGAAGCAGTAGGAAGAGTGGTTTGATAACCATAAAAATCAGATCATTCTTTTATTTGTAGAGCCATACACAAATTTCATAGACAGCACTGACGAGAGGACCACTCTCTTACTCATGCTAGATTCAAGCAATTCCTCCTACATTCTTTTTCGTTTAAAAAAAAAAAAAACTTTCAAGAGACATGGTTTTAGCATTTATTTCTCAAATATGGTATTTAGCAAGACGCAGACCTCTCTTCTTTAAACTCTTTCTTCCCCCTACCTCAGATTCTGGACAGAAATGAGTTCAAAAGCTTTCTTGGGTTCTAGCCTAGTGAGGGTACCTTTAGGCTATTCCAAATCTAGGAAGTATGCTTGCATTCCATCTCCACTGCCCACAAACATGAATCAAATACTTGCTTTTTAATCAAAGACTTTCTTTTGTCTTTGAATTTCTTACTTGAGAGACTTAGAATCAGACATCCTAAGATATATTATTTGTAGATTCAAAAAGCAGAAAGGGATTGTGGACAAGCAAACCTTTCAAGCACATAAATGGAAGCGAGAGGCAGATAGCACGGTAATTAACACAGATGAAAATAGTTTGCATTCTTCTCTCAAATTCATGCGGGTGATAAATTGCCTTAGCTGCAAACTTTATTTTCAAGTTGTAAATCTTCATATGACTAATGACTTCCTCATACCTTGTAATGAAATTAGAGAACAAATATTAAGATGTAGTCTTTATTTATCTGGAAAATTATACCAAAACAACAGCATGAAATAAGGGCTACAAGTTGTTACTTAATGGGCATTTTCTAACTCAGGTACATCATTATTATAGGTAGATATAACTATAACATATGCAGGATAACTATAGTTCTTAAGCTCATATCTTATCGGAGGAGGTTAAAGATATCTAGCTTATGTTGGGAATATTTATTTTCATTTGAATTGCATTACAATAATAAATGTTCAGTTGATTTGACAGGAAGATGAGAGAGATCTGGAAAACATCTTTAAAAGTGCATTTGCCATACCTAAATATGCTTGCTGTAGAATGCTTTGTGTCAGTGACCACCTCTGTGATCTCTAATGTCACAAAACACTACAGCCCCTGTTAAATCGAAAGAGCACAGCACAGAAGAGTGTCTGTTGCTCTTTCTGAACATTCAGTCTAGGCTGATTTCTGCTTACAGAGTTTACCTAGAGAGGCTTAGCTCAGATCTTAGAGCAACTTTCAAACATGAGCTTTTATTTCTGAATACCAATCACCCTTTTCTTTAAAAAGGATGTTCTAAAGCAGAGGTATTTCCATTCTCAAAAGCTGAACATAGCCAGCTTTAAGCAGAAGTATGAGAAACCTGGCTTTGATGCTCAGCTCTGCAATTCCTAAATCTCAAGTCTAATCACACTGGCCAATGCATAATGTAAGAGACACATATAGAAAAAAAAAACCATTGATATAGAAAACTGTAAAAATCGCCTTGTGGTGGTGGAACACATCTTTAATCCTAACATTTTGGAAGCAGAGGCAGGCTGATCTCTGAGTTTGAGGCCAGCCTGGTCTACCAATGGAGTTCTGGGACAACAAGGGGAACACAGAGAAGCCCTGTCTTAAAAAAAACTGTAAACATTATGAAGCTTATTAATCTTATAAATTCATTGCAGTCTGAATGCCCACTCCTCAAAGATGTTATGAGACATACATATCCTCTGAAATCTAGCCTACTTGTGACCTTGTTCATTAATGAATTTGATAGTTTTCTTGCTCCTCCGTTAGGTAAGGTGTCTTACCTAGTGCTGCGATTGCTGAGACAAACACCATGACTAAAAGCTATTTGGGGAGGAAATAATATATTTCTTCTTGCATAACTTGGGTTGCACTCCATCACTGAAGGAAGTCGGTGCCAGAACTCAAACAGGGTAAGATTCTAGGGGCTAGAACTGAAGTAGAAGCCATGGAGGAATGCACTTACTGGTTTTGCTTCCTCTGGTTGTTCCACCTGCTTCCTTATACAATTCAGGTCCGTCTCAGGGATGGCACTATCCTTCATGGACTGGGTCCATTCATAGCAACCATTAATTAAAAAAAAAAAGGCTTTGCTCTTAACCGCTGAGCCATCTCTCCAGCAAATGTAACAAACAAACAAACAAACAAACAAAGCAAGCTCTGAAATCTGAATGGAGTCATTTTTTTCAATTGTGCTTCCTCTTCCCGGAGAACTCTAGTTTGTGTCAACAAATTAATGACAACAACAACAGTAACAACAACAAAAATAAGAAAGACAAATTCAATACTGAAATACGCAGGAGAAAAAACTGAGTTCCCTCCTTATTCTATTACTCCTTATATATAAATTTTTATTCTACTTAATAAAAAAAATTGATTCTGTCAAGTTCTGGAATAATAATGATTGCAAACCCTCAAAAATATATAAACTTAGCCGGGCGGTGGTGGTGCACACCTTTAATCCTAGCCCTCAGGAGGCAGAGGCAGGCAGATCTCTGTGAGTTCGAGGCCAGCCTGGTCTAGAAGAGCTAGTTCCAGGACAGGAACCAAAAAGCTACGGACAAACACTGTCTTAATTATATAAACTTAATTACCATTTGAAAGAACTGAATATAAAAAACAAAGGTGGTCAGAAAATTGAAGGAGATTTAGCCTTTGAAAGAAGAAAACCAGACTGTTGAGAGTCACTGTTTTAGTTACAGTTTTTATTGCTGTGAAGAGACACCATGACCATGGCAGCTCTTATAAACTGAATGCTGGGAGAAAGAAGGCAGAGTCACAAGACACCATATAGCTGCCACCAGGGATAGAATAGCTAGAAACTTGCCAATAAGCCACAGCTACGTGGCGATACACAGATTAATGGAGATGGGTTAAATTAAGATGTAAGAGCTAGCCAATAAGAAGCTAGAACTAATAGTCCAAGCAGTGATTTGATTGGTGCAATTTCTGTGTGGTTGTTTCAGGTCTGGGTGGCTGGGAATGAACAAGTGGTCTCATACAACAAATTGGCACTCCACTGTGGGTAACTACATCCTCATAAAAACGTGAGAGAGCTTGAAAAGGAATTCTAGACACATACACACACACACACATACACACACAAACAGAGTTTAACACAGTTTCTTGCTCTGTTTGTTGACCACGTGCCACAGCTACTTTAAAAGAGGTCTTCCTGATTTAGTGGTAGTAGAAAAACAACCCTGCATAGTTTCAAAACAGTGGCTTCCTGAGCCATGCTGCTAGCATGATCTCTGACTCTTTTGGTAGGTCTGGCTATGGAGTATTTAAATGGGGTTTGTGAAAAGAGTGCTACAACTTGTTTAATGGCAACAAAAACATACTGCGACTCAACCTGGGATCTGGGGCATAGAAAATGGCTCTCAGAGGCAATAAAAGGATATCATCTTACATGTTGGACTGGGCAGAGCCAAAGCAAAGTAGCCTTAGTTTTAGTAATGTTGCTTAGCATTTTAAGAAGTGCTCCTGGACAGAAAAGGATTTCAGATATACAATAGGAAAGAGTCAGACATAAAAGACCTCTAAACAAAACAAAGTATGTTTGAAAAATGTACACAGGCTTAGGAGAGAGAAGAAAAAGTAAAGAGACAGTAAATGTAATTTTAAAAAGCACAGATAGTCATAGATTAAAGGAGTAAAGATAATAAAATAAATATTAACATGTAATATAGTAAAAACAAATAATCCACATAAAGGTGAACTATATACAGAGAGTCTAGATAATATATATTATGGTGTTTTCTTTAAATATTTTGACTGGGAAGTAGCTAAGTACAGAGAGACATTTCATTGTCTGGGCTGCTAAGACAAACCAGCATGCCTATTTTAAAGGTATCTTGACTTCAGAATTTGGATCTAAGGATTTGTTGCTTTGGAAAGAAGTTCTTCTTTTGTTTCCACAGAGGATGAGAACCTGTGAATTTCTTCCAGACTAATGTGGTTTGATAGACCAAAACCCTCTGAAAGGCCACTATAAACATCCCCCCAAATTACTTTGCCCAACAAAAATCAGGAAGCAGTTTGAAGAGAACTATATCCAAATTCCTTAAATGATTCTTTATAAATGTTTGTTTAACTTTAAAGGGGGATATGGATATGCTAGAGAGATTAGCATTGGTATGGATCTTGGTCTATTGATACAAATTTTAGGCCAATCTTATATCTATTTCGGCTCTTGATTAAGCTATTGTGTTTGTATAGCTCATTTAAAAATGCAATATACAATTAAGAAATATAAGTTAATAGCTAGTCATTTATAATAGTCAAACTTGTAGTCATGTTAGTTAGGTTTTCTGGATGTATAGAGATATATTTCAGATGGATAGTTTTCAGATCTTTCAAAGACTACAGAATATGGCATTTAAAATGTTTTAAGAACTTAGGACTTTTTATGCCAGGAATATATATCTGCTCCTAGAAGTAACAATCTACTTCAAGAGGATGATGGCATTGAAGAGGCTCCTTCTGTAGTTGGTTAGCCATTTGTGCAAGAAACTGCTCTTGCCTGGACTGCTTGATATTATGCTGTATGAACTGGACATGCAGTACACACAGAGAAATGACTGTTAAAGTTTCCTAAGGAAGGTGAAACAGTCCTTTCGGATTCCTGCTTCATGAAAGATACTGCCAGACATTCTGCAGGACACAGAAGAAAATGACTGACAAACTGCCAATATTAGCAGAACTGTGTTTGAAATTTCCTGCTTCATAGAAAAGTCTGCCAGATACTATGGGCATGTGAGCTGAAGATTGGATACTCCAATGATACCGAAGAACTTTGTGTGACTGTCCAGGCAGTGAAAAGTCTCTGTCATTTCTAGAGTTTTTGAAGTTGCCTACAATGCAGTTCCTGTTTATTTAGGTAATATTATATCCTTCTGGAGTCTTTGATGGAGTTGAAGAATAGTTATAATTATAGTTTTCCTTAGTTATGATGAGAAATAAAGTAGATATAAATATTGTAACTGCAATTCTTGCTTGAAACGTATTTATATATGTAATATTACTATGTTAGAGATAAAACCTTTCTTTTTATTTAAACAGAAAAAGAGAAAAGGGGAAATGGTGTGGGAAATCATTCTGTATATGCGTTACTTTTGTTGGTTAATGAATCAAGAAGCTGCTCTCAGCCAATGGCTTAGCAGAACTTAGCCAGAATTTAGCCAGGCTGGAAGATACACACATACACACACACACACACACATACACACACACACACACACACATACACACACATATATATGGAGAGTAGAGTAGGTGTAATCAAAGAGATGCCATATAACTGCCAGAGGGGAAAGATGTGAGCTGCCAGCTGGAACCTTGCTGGTAGGCCACGAACCTCATGATAAAATATAAAATAGTAGAAATGGGTTAATACTAGATATAAGAGCTAGCTACCAATACGTTTAAGTGATTGGCCAAGCAGTAACTTAAATAACATAGTTTCTGTATGATTGTTTTGGGAGTCTGAGCAGTTAGGAAACAAACAAACAGCCTCCCTACAACAGGAAACAATTAATTGGGATGGCTTGCTTAGAGTTTCTGAGGTCCAGTCACCATGGCAGGGAGCATGGCAAATATGTATGCAGGCAGACATAGCTGAGATCCCTACATCTTGCAGACAACAGGAAGTTGACTGAGACACTAATTAGTATCTTGACCATAGGAAACTTCAAAGCCCACCCCCACAGTGACACACTTCCTCCAACAAAACAATACCTACTCAAACAAAGCCACATTGCCCAATAGTGCCAGTCCCTGAGATTATGAGAGCCAAATACATTCAAACTACAACAATCACCTTCATAGACCTTTTTCCTAATCTCAGGATCATGAAGGAAGAGGGAGTTTATAAGAGGATACTTTTGTTTGTATTACCGTTGGCTCTCTCTTTTCTAGAAAGTTCCCTTTTCATATTCTACACTCTACATCAGCCAAAATTCCAATTTCTAAAAAAGAAAACTGGTGCAGGACAATTCTGTATTCTGCTAATTATGTTTTAAATAAATGCTGATTGGCTGGAAGCCAGGCAGGAAGGATAGGTAGGAAAACCAGACAGAAAGTAGAGGTGGGACAATGGGAATAGGAGTATTCTGGGAAGAAAGAAGCTCTTTCTGCAGTCCTGTCCAGATACCAAAGAAGCAGGATGTGACCTACCACCCTGAAAAAGGAACTGAGCCTTTCCTTTCCTGAGTATATGTGGCTAACATATACTAAAATACTGGGCTAATATATGTTATAAGAACTAATATGAAGCCTGAGCTAATGGGCCAATCAGTTTATAACTTATTTAGACTCCTGTGTGATTTTCTTTGGGGCTTACCGGCTGTTCGAACTGGGCAGGACAGAAACCCCAACAAGCAGGCCTTCATGCTACAGAAAACCAGGTTTCTATATGAGGAACTAAAAAAATGAATATTTCAAATTTTGTAGTCCACATGAAATCTCTGCTGTGTATTTCTTTTGTTTGCCTCTGTTTTTTATTTATTTATTTATTAAAGATTTCTGTCTCTTCCCCACCGCCGCCTCCCCTTTCCCTCCCCCCCCCCCAAACTAGTCCCCCCCCCTCGTCAGCCCAAAGAGCAATCAGGGTTCTCTGCCCTGTGGGAAGTCCAAGGACCACCCACCTCCATCCAGGTCTAGTAAGGTGAGCATCCAGACTGCCTAGGCTCCCACAAAACCAATAGGTGCAGTAGGATCAAAAACCCATTGCCATTGTTCTTGAGGTCTCAGTAGTCCTCATTGTCCGCTATGTTCAGCAAGACCAGTTTTAACCCAGGCTTTTTCAGACCCAGGCCAGCTGGCCTTGGTGAGTTCCCGATAGAACATCCCCATTGTCTCAGTGTGTGGGTGCACCCCTCGTGGTCCTGAGTTCCTTGCTCGTCCTCTCTCACCTTCTGCTCCTGATTTGGACCTTGAGATTTCAGTCCGGTGCTCCAATGTGGGTCTCTGTCTCTGTCTCCTTTCATCGCCTGATGAAGGTTAATATTCAGGAGGATGCCTATATGTTTTTCTTTGGGTTCTCCTTCTTATTTAGCTTCTCTAAGAACCCGAATTATAGGCTCAATGTCCTTTATTTATGGCTAGAAAATGGCAAAAATCAAAAACACCACTGATAGCCTTTGCTGGAGAGGTTGTGGAGAAAGGGGTACACTCATCCATTGCTGGTGGGAATGCAAACTTGTGCAACCACTCTGGAAAGCAGTGTGGAGGTTTCTCAGGAAATTCGGGATCAACCTACCCCTGGACCCAGCAATACCACTCTTGGGAATATACCCAAGAGAGGCCTTATCATACAACAAAAGTATATGCTCTACTATGTTTATAGCAGCATTGTTTGTAATAGCCAGAACCTGGAAACAACCTAGATGCCCTTCAATTGAAGAATGGATGAAGAAAGTATGGAATATATACATATTAGAGTACTACTCAGCAGTAAAAAACAAGGACTTCTTGAAGTTTGCAGGCAAATGGATGGAAATAGAAAACACTATCGTGAGTGAGGTAAGCCAGACCCAAAAAGAGGAACATGGGATGTACTCACTCATATTGGGTTTCTTGCCTCTGTTTTTATACTATTTTAAAATCGCAAAAACAATTGTAGTTTGAAGGCCCTGAAAAACATGCCAGATTTGACCTTCAAGCAATAATTTGTTTATCTCTGATCTCACCACCTCAAGCAAATAAGACTACCACATTTAACATACAAGTATTTGGATTCCCAGAAGGAAAGAATGGGAAATAAACTACATACAGGTGATAATTGTGCAGTTCTACAAGTAAGCTAAAGTCACATACAAGTACAAATTACAAAACCTACAACAGATTTAAATGGTGTACTGGTAGCAGAATATCCTGTCTAGTAACAGTGCTGAAAAATGTATATACCTGTGCTCAATGGAAGACTAGGTCCCCATTTTCTACTATATCTCAAAGGAACTACAAAATTAATTTAAGACTTAAATATGAAATGTGAAATTGATATTACTAGAAGAAAATGGGTTAAATGCTCATAGGCATTAGAATGAGCAAGGATTTTCTGGATAAAAGCCTGAAAGACTAAAATCAAAAGCAAAATTATTCAACTATTATTGTACCTAATCAAAATTTTGGTACAACAAAGGAAACAACTGAGAGAAGTCCACAACTATAGAACAGGAGGAACTCATTGCTACTTATACACTGTAGTTAACTTTATAAGACTTTCACAGGATTGAGTTCATTAATATTTACTCAATCATCGAAGGAGGAGGATACTATGAGGTCCCATCATTTCCAAAGGGATTCTTGCCAAAGAATAGTTCTTGGCAGGAAGGTGTCAATTTATTCAGTAGGGTAACCACTGAAAAGTTGCATTTGCTCACTAAATAACTTTTCATCCAATTTGGGCAAGTAACTTTTTTTAAAAAATGAATTTCTGGGGAAAATGTCCATGAACTTTTTTTGAATTTTTTCCCCCTTAACTAGTTGTTTATTGGCAGTGGGCTGGAAGGGATCGCAGAATTAGCATACACAGACAACACTACACTGGTCATGGGGGCAGCAAGAGTGATGGGAAAGCCTGAAGGCCCCCTCTTCGAAAGTAAAGTGGGTAGGCGGGGGGCCTGGAGTGTTGATGGGGTAGCCTTAGATCACCTCTGCTTAGTAGGCATGGTTAGAGATGAAGAGAGATTCGCTGGCTGCGGCTCCAGACTGACCACTTGGGGTGTACTTTCCTTGACAAACAAGGCTGTTGGCCAGGGCTTGCTTGATGTATTCCTCTTGGGCAGCCTTCAGGTTCTCCTTCTTCCTGCCCCAGGCCTTCAAAGCAGAGGCCTGCAGGGCCCGGCCATAAGAGAAAGTCAAGGGCCATGGCTTCAGCAGTGGGCACTTGTTGATGGCATTGAGGTTCCTCGCTCTGCCCTCCAAACAGGAAAGTGACCCCAGTGACAGCAGGGGGCATTGTGCAAAGCAGTGCTGTGACAGTTGCCATGGCAATCTCCTCATTGGAATATTTCTAGGTACAAGCATGGCCTGGGGTGACCATGTTGGGCTTCAGCAGTGTGCCTTCCAGATAGACATGGTGGTCACTCAGAGCCTTGTACACAGCAGCCAGTACCTTCTCAGTTACATACTGGCAGCGCTTTAAGTCATGGTCTCCATCAGGGAGGATTTCAGGCTCCACAATGGGCACAATGCCATTCTGCTGGCAGATGCTGGCATAACGGGCCAGAACATTGGCATTTTCCATGATGGCAAGGGCTGAAGAAGTATGCTCTCCAATCTTGAGCACACAGCGCCATTTGGCAAAGTCAGCTCCATCCTTCTTATACTGAGCACAGCGTTCTGACAGCCCATCCAGCCCTTGGGGGGTGGTCTCACCATGGGTTCCTGCCAGGGGTACCACGCCTTTATCTACCTTAATGCCCACAACACTGCCCTTGGACTTAATAACTTGGGAGAAGGGACGTCCATCATCCGCCTTCTGGTAGAGTGTTTCATGGAAGAGGATGACCCCCCCCAATGCAGAGGTTCACACGGTAGCAGCAGCTGGCAGTAGAAGCGCCTGTTCTCTTCAGTGTTCTCAGTGCCAATGGACTGCAGTCGCTTAGCAATGCTTTCAGTGGGCTCATCTGCAGCCAGGATGCCCTTGCCCGAAGTCACAATTCGGTGTGCGATGTCAGACAGCTCCTTCTTCTGCTCTGGGGTTAGTGCTGGGTATGAGTAGAGCATGGTGCCAGTGGCAGCACGTTCCTGGCACAGGAGGGGGTGGGTCTGCCGGGTATGGCGGGGGGTGAGCGAAAGGACAAAGGAGCGAACGCTGATAAAGTCATCAGAACCCCGATCTGCGCACGTTCCAAAAGAACGCAGCTTATTGAGCTGAGGGGGAAGAGAATGACCTATTTTTATTTTTTAATTTTTTATTGTGCTATATATTTTTCTCTGCTCTCCTCCCTTCCTCCACCTCCCCTTCTACCATCTCCCATGGTCCCTCTGCTTCCAATTTACTTAGGAGATCTTGTCTTTTTCTACTTCCCATGTAGATTAGATCCATGTATGTTTCTCTTAGGACCCTCTTTGCTGTCTAAGTTCTCTTTGATTGTGAATTGTAGTCTGGTTTTTCTTTGCCTTATGTCTACTCCCTTATGAGTGAGTACATATTATATTTGTCTTTCTGGGTCTGGGTTACCTCACTCAATATGATGTTTTCTAGCTCCATCCATTTGCCTGCAAATTTCAAGATGCCATTAATTTTTTTTCTGCTGTGTAGTACACCATTGTGTAAATGTACCACATCTTTTTTATCCATTCTTCAGTTGAGGAGCATTTAGGTTGTTTCCATGTTCTGGCAATGACAAATAATGTTGCTATGAACATCGTTAAGCATATTACCTTCTGGTATGATTGAACATCCTTTGGGTATATACCCAAAAGTGGTATTTCTAGGTCTTGAAGTGGGTTGTTTCCGAATTTTCTGAGAAATCATCATACTGATTTCCAAAACAGCTATTCCAGTTTGCACTCCCACCAGCAATAGAGGAGTGTTTCCTTTACCCCACATCTTCTTCAGCATAAACTGTCATCAATGTTTTTGATATTGGCCATTCTTACAGGTGTAAGATGGAATCTCAGAAATGTTTTTGATTTGCATTTCTCTGATGGCTAAGGATGGGAAGCATTTCATTAAGTGTTTTTCAGCCATTTTGGTTTCCTCTGTTGAGAGTTCTCTGTTTAGGTCTATACCCCATTTTTTTATTTGATTATTTGTTCTTCTGATGACCAATATCTTGAGTTCTTTGTATATTTTGGAGATCAGTCCTCTGATGAAGAAGGATGCTAAAAAAGAAATGCCACACTAGCTCAGAATTGAGTATAATAAAAGGCTATTTATTTAGGAGTAGACTCACAGATCACAATCTTCTGCTGGAACAGGGAACAGCAACCCAATCCCACAGCCAGAAAAGAAGCTGGACGCATGCTTTACATCAGCAAGTCCAAGTCCAAGTGGATGGGTAACTTAAAGGCTAGTGGTAGTAGGAATTCCTACAACACTGTGTCTGATGTGGGGGTTGGTGAAGATCTTTCCTCATTCTGTGGGCTGATGTTTTGTCTTATTGACTTTGTTCTTTACTTTACAGAAGTGTCTCAGTTTCAGGGGGTCCCATTTATTAATTGCATCTCTCAGTGTCTGTGCCACTGGGTTATATTTAGGAAGTGGTCTTCTGTGCCAATGCATTCAAGTGTACTTCCCACTTTCTCTTCTATGAAGTTTAGTGTGTTTGGTTTTATGTTGAGGTCTTTGATCGATTTGTACTTGAGTTTTGTGAATGATGATAGATATGGATCTATTTTAATTCTTCTACATGTTGATATTCAGTTATGTCAGTACCATTTGTTGAATATGCTTTCTTTTTCCTGTTTTATATTTTTTGCTTTTTTGTCAAAAATCAGGTGTTCATAGGTATGTGGATTGATATCTGGGTCTTCAATTTGGTTCCATTGGTCCTCCTGTCTGTTCTTAATGCCAATATCAGGGTATTTTCAGTACTGCAGCTCTGTAGTAGAGTTTGAAGTCAGGGTTTGTGATTCCTCCAGAAGTTCCTTTATTTTACAGGATTGTTTTGGATATCCTGGGCTTTTGTGTTTTCTTCATATGAAGTTGAGTATTTTTCTTTTAAGGTTTGTGAAAAATTTTGCTTGACATTGAATTGTGAATTGAATCTGTATATTGTTTTTCAGAAGATTGTTGGGCAAGTAACTCTTATTAAACTCAGTGGGCTACCCATCAAAATAAGACATAGAGGGGGTTTGTTATAGAGAAGAAGGGTTCTAGTGGAAGAGATATGCTAATAAAGGATCAGAATGCTGAGTGACACCAACCAGTTCATGACATGCAACCTGACGTGTGCTAGGTACCAAACTCAGGTCCTCTGGAAGAGCTCAAGCACTCTTAACTGTGAAGCCATCTTTCCACCCCGATGCAACTGATATACCTTAAATTACAGTTTCTTGAATTTATAGAATCAGTTCGAGTCATTTTCACTCTCCATTTAGTTTATTTAATTATGGCCTCTTGTGGTCACCTCAGAAACCTACATTCATAAGCAACCACATACAAACATACACACCTGAAGAAGGACTCTTAAAAGAAATCCTACACTAGCTCAGAATTGAGTATAATAAAGGGTTATTTATTTAGAGGTGGACTCACATAACAATCCTCTGCTGGAACAGGAAACAGCAATAAATCCGCAGCCAGAAAAGAGAGACTAGACGTGCACTTTACAACAGCATATATAGTATAAGCGGCCATGCCCAAGTGGGCAGATAACTTAAAGGCTACTAGCAGTAGGAATTACTACAGCATACACACACAAACATATACACATATATACACACATAAACACACACAGATATTATGTATGCATTACATATGTATAGTATATTATACACATACATACATAATGTCAAAGCTCAAACAAGTATTTTAATCAGTGACACATTGTAAGTGGTTATTTTGGGGCTAAGCCAGCTGGCAGCCGGGACAAACAAGCAGCTCTCCTTGCAACAGCACATTAATAATTTTCAAATGAATAAATAAATTTTACCAATAGATGTATAAAAAAGAAATGTTTAACAGCCCTATACATCAGAAAAAAAATGTATATCAAAGCTACTGAGATTCCATCTCTCCCTGTTAAGAATGACTATTGAGCTGGGCAGTTGTGGCGCATGCCTTGCCATTAATCCAGGAGGCAGAGGCAGGTGGATCTCTGTGAGTTTGAGGCCAGCCTGGTCTATAAGAGTTAGTTCCAGGACAGGCTCAAAAAGCAAAAAACATAAAAATGTCTATCAAGAAAACAAAGAAAAAGTGTGGCAATGATTGGGGTGGGTGTTGATACATTTTTAGTCAGAATGCAAATTAGTACATCCAGTATAGAAATTATAGGATGCTGCAGGGGACGGCCCACTTGTTTTTCCCTGCCTCCTGGCTAGCCTAGCCCCTGAAATAACCACACAGAAATTGTATTAATTAAATCATTGCAAGTCCCATTATTGGCTAACTCTCACATCTTGATTTAACCAATTTCTATTAATCTGTATATCGCCACATGGAAATGGCTTACTGGGAAAGATTCAGCATGTCTGTCTCTGGTGGCTCCATGGTGTCTCTCCCCTACTCTGCCTCTCTTCCTCCCAGCATTCAGTTCTGTCTACACTGCCTACCTAAGTTCTGCCCTATCAACTAGACCAAGGCATTTTATTTATTTATTAACTAATGAAAGCAACACACAAACAGAAGGGATCCTATACCGATAGAAGATGGAGAAACACTTTTCCAAGGAAGGAGCACACATATATAGACAGAAAATACACAGTAAAATATTTGGAGAAGAAAAGATGGCTCAGCATCTAAGCGCTCTTACTGCTCTTGTAGAGGACTTGAGCTTTGTTCTCAGCACGTATGTTAGGTGGCTCACAAACACCTGTAATTAGAGATTTGGGGGATACAATGCTCTCTTCTGACCTCAACACATATGCACAAACTCACATGCAGACACACATGAATATACATAATTACAAATGAAAATATGACTTTTAAAATTTGTTTGAAAAATTCGTATGGTCACCTGATCATCAAAGAAAAGCATAATGAGAAACCATAAAACTCTACTTAAAATGGATATTATCAGAAAGAATAAGTTCTGGTAAAGTTGTGAGGGAAAAAGAGTAACCTTGTTCACTATTATTGGGATTGTAATTAGTACAGCCATGTGAACAACAGCATGGAAATTTCCTAAATATTAAAGCAGAAGTGCCATATGAGAAGTAACTCCACTGCTGAGTATATGTTCAAAGGAATTAAATCAATATGTCAAAGAGATATCTGTTCCCATGGTAGTTCCAGCAATATTCACAATAGCCAGTAAATGGGGTCAATCTAAGTATCTGTTGATATATGACTTGATAAAGAAAATGTGGTTAATCTACAAAGACCATTCAGCCTTACAAAGGAATTCATGCCAATTTGTAACAAACACTGATGGATCTGAAAAAAAAAGCATGCTACGTGAAAGAAGCCAGACACAGACAGATATTACATGATATAACCTGCATGTGATCTCTAAAATGTTGAACACATAAATCTAGAGTTTAAGGGTATTTTCCAGTGATTAAGGAGTAGGGAAGTGGACAGAACTTATTTAAAGTGTACAAACTTTCAGTTTTAAAATGAGTATGTGTCATAGATAAAATGAACAGCATAGCATAGTGACTATGGTTAATTGTATTTTCTCATCCTAAGTACTAAGAGTAATCCATAAGTGTTTTGACCATGTACGTGTACATCCACAAAGATAACTGTGGAGTAATGGATATGTGAATCAATGTGAGATGAGGCAAGCATTTCAATAT
Source organism: Alexandromys fortis (assembly GCF_014885135.2). Classification (NCBI taxonomy): domain Eukaryota; kingdom Metazoa; phylum Chordata; class Mammalia; order Rodentia; family Cricetidae; genus Alexandromys; species Alexandromys fortis. The sequence continues at coordinate 550,024 of NW_026068348.1, forward strand.
ATATGTTACATATATAATCCTTTTGTTAATATATATGAATACATATTGAAACATATTTTTTAAAGCATAAAAGCATCATGGCGCTTTTTTTGTGGAATCTTCTAGGTGGTCAGCTGTGGAAAGATAAAGCTGAATAGGTCCTTCCTAGTCACTGGAATATCAGAAACTCATATGAAGGGAAACTTCATGCCTTCTTCTTCTTTTTCTTCTTCTTTTTCTTTTCTTCTTCTTCTTCTTCTTCTTCTTCTTCTTCTTCTTCTTCTTCTTCTTCTTCTTCTTCTTCTTCTTCTTCTTCTTCTTCTTCTTTCTGCCTTCTTTCCATTCTCCTCCTTCTCCTCCTTCTTCTTCTTGTTTTTTTTTTTTTTTTTTTTTTTTTTTTTTNGGCTGTCCTGGAACTTACTCTATTGACCAGGCTGGCTGTAACTCAGAGATCCATCTGCCTTTGGCTCCTAAATACTGGGATTAAATTAAAGGAGTGTGCCACTGCTACCCAGCAAATTTCATACTTTCTATAAGAATCACATGGTCACAGAAGTAGCTGATGATATTCTGGGTAAAGAGTGGAAGTGTTTAATGGTGCGAGTCACTTTTGGGAATAACAGACTTTTTTTTTCATAAAGTAAGGTGTTTTGATTCACAGGGTAGTGAGCCTGCAATTGAGTAAAGGAAATTATTATAAAGCAAGGAGAACCAGAGAGAGGAATCCTAAGTCTGTTCATAGATGTATTGTGGATATCATTCTGAATATTCTCTACTTGCTTATTTGGGAAAAAATGGTGAACAACACTCCTGGACAGATAGATACTACTGTGCCTTGGTGATTTGGGCAGAAAGCTAGGAGAATTCAAAAGCTTTTTCATCTCTCCAAAGAAGATGTCCACCAATATATTTTGAGAAAGCCCTTAAACAATGAAGTCCAAGTCCAAAGCACCCAAGATTCAGTATATTGCTATTCTACATTTTCTATAGCACAAACACTGAAGAAACAGTGTACTAAGAAAAACAAGGAGGAGGCAGCTAAACTTTTGGCCAAGAGGATGAAGCAAGCCAAAGATAAACATCAGGAACAGATTGCCAAGAGGCGTAGGCTGTTCCTGCTGAGAGCTTCTACTTCTGAGTCCAGTCAAAAATAAGTCCTTGAGAGTGACAAATAAATGATCAAACCTTGAAAAAAACTGTTATATACCTTGAATACATACAATTTTTGTTTTTCTTTTAACCTCAGTAAAACCAGAAAAGAAAAAAAAATGTAGGGTTCAATTCTGTCTTTTAACATCAGTGTCTTTATTCAACCCTATCAAACTAGAAAACCAAAACAGAAAAAGCTGTACCAATAAAAATATTTTTTCCATGTCTTTGGTGAAAAAAAAACAAAATTTTGTTTTTAGATTTAAAGAAGTTGGCAGAGCGTTTCTTTTAGGAACAAACACTGTTCCTCATTATGAAGATCACATGCCACAATGTGCAAAAATCAAACCTTGTGTATATAGAGTTCGTAGGAAAGCTCAGGAGGGGCCCTTGAAAAACCCACCATTTGTTCCCCCAAATGCACATAATTTGTGTTTTGTAAAAATTTGTGATGCTTACATGGTTACATTCAGCCAGATTTGTGGTAGTTCTGTAAAGGGCTCAGGTCCTTGTTGCTGCTACTAAGTAGATGGTTTCTTTAAAAATAGAACTCCTGGTCAATACATTTCTGCTTCAATAGTTGCTAAGGGTTCATTTCAGACTCTCACTGTGTAGAATTCTGTCCAAGGGTTTCCAGGGAGGGGATGGCTGGCATGTCTGCTTCTGTGTTTCTGGTTTTTGCAGAGTTAGATGATTTCCATGGCAAACATGTAATTCGCTCAGCGGGTAACATCATTTCACTTTCTCCAAGAAGGTCCTCATTATACGATCTGAAAAGAGGGGATGCATATTTTATCAGTGTTTTTCATCATATTTCATAAGCATGCCTTTTCAATCACAGGGTTTCCAGAAGGGTCAAGTATTGTCAAACACATTTTCCTAAAATTCTATTCACCAATATCCCTTTAAGTAAATGTTTTTGTTTTAATTTCAGAAATCTTAAAGTGTAGACATCATTCACTCTATCAGCAGCTGTATGCAAGTCCTAGGGTGAGGAGTAAAACAGCAATGTTTTTTCTCAAAGGCTCACAATCGAGTAAGATTTTTTTAACCCATCAGGCCCAGGTTGAGAAATATGATACCAAAATTTCAGTAAATCAGGAACAATAGATGAGTGGAAGATGCATGGAAATTAATATGAGATAAATTAAAGGACAGAAATGACAACCCACTGCATTCCATTTGGGACTATAAAGTGGATAAGAAAAAGAGAAAAGAGAAGGGTTGTTATCTTTGTGTTATACATTTACTTACTCTCTTTGTTAGGGTTTTTTTTTTTTTTTTTCAATGTGACTAAGTGCCTGGTAAATTTAACATAAGGAAACATTTATTTGGGCCATGACTTCAGAGGTTTCAGTTCATCATCCCCTTACTTCAATGATTGTGGTGAGGCAGAAATCATGATGGAAGGCCATCACAGAGAAAAGCTGCTTACCTGTCAACCAGAAAGCAGAAAGTGACAGAGAGATATATCACTCCTGTACAGGACAAGATACATCCTTCAAAGTCATCTCCACACTGACATAATTCCACCAAAAGAACCATCTCCTTAATAGTTCCTTCAGCTAGAGCCTCATCAATGAACTGTTTTCAGAAGCAATCACTACTCAGTAGTGCCAAGAGCTGGGGACCAAGACAAATACTTGAGCCTCTGGGTATATGGAAAGACTCTCAATGATTATCATTTTTTTTAAGTCTGTACTACTGTTTGAATTGGAAATGTCCTCTATGTTCTGAATACTTATTTCCCAGATGGTGTCACTATTTTGGAAGGATGTGGAACCCGTAGGAAATGGTATTTATCTGGCAGACATGGATCACTGTAAGTAGACTTTTGAAGGTATTGTCTAGGTCCCCGATTTCATCCCTGCTCTCTACTTTCTGGTGTTTTGTGATACAAATAGCCTCTGCCACACACTCTATGTATGAATTCCTTAAGATGCTTTTCTTGCTGTGATGGTCTGAAATTTTCTGAAACTGTGATCCAAAATCAATTTTTCGTTTTCTTAAGTTTACAGTTGTGTTTCAGGCACAACGATTTAAAGAAATAACAAATATTGCGTGTGTCTCCAAATCAATATCCTACCATACATCTATAAGCTTTTGTAATAGTGAATAGGTACAGTTTCTGAGAAACGGAGACCAGTGGTATGCATTACTATGTCATGTATGTACTCACACACATATAAGGACAGACACATAGATTATACAAAAATGCAACATAAATGTTTTAAAACCACATAGAGTAGAACTAAGAAGATTTGGCATTTGATTCAATGAAAAGACAAAAAAAAATAGAGATTTTTGAGGCCAATGTTTCACTTGTAAACCTACTTGAATGGGAAAATCAATTTTCCTTTATGTAAATCTTGAAATGGCATATGTTTCATTATCAAAGCTATAAAGTTCTCTAGCTTCAATCCCCAGTGTGTGTGGGGGGGGGAAGCAAGAACAAAGAAACAGAACCAATCTCATATCAGTACTCAAACACATAGAGACATATACAGACACACAGACATACAGACACTCAAACACACAGATAGATACACACATCTAGACTGAGAATTTTATTCTTTATTATATGAATATCAGGCTACCCAACAAAATCAACAGCAGAGAGGACAATACATTGGAACGCCTTTTAATCGTCACTCTCCTTAAAGTTTACATAAAACTGTATATATGAGTTGTGGACCTGTATTTGATTCCAAGTACCAAAAGTGAGACACATTGGTGCATATATGGAGATACACACAGATTAAGTGTCCACAGTTTCTGATGGTCTGATTATAAAAACTTATTCAAAGTCCCTCTACTCTGATACAAAGAGAGTTACTTAAAACATGCTTTCTGAAAGCTTGGACACCAGTTAAGTCTCTTAATAAGTTATTACAATGCCTTAGACTAGAGTATTAAGGAAATAGGGTACTGAGTGAGTATAGCAAGATCATAAAGATCTGGAACATGAAAAGATTGCCATGGATCATAGGTTATAAATGAAGGTGGCATTACCTGTCTGAGAATCCTGGATATTTAGATACGTGTTAAAGTTTTAGGAACATGGGAGAGAAAATCTAGTAAGAAAAGATGTGTTCATTAATACTCATAGTCTTCACTTACTTATTCAGTGTGGATATTCTATTACAAACAAGACACCATGCACCATGCAAGGCAATGTTCTATTGCATATGTAAACAGTCTCCACTTTAGTAAAACTTAGTCTAATGGAGACCATAGATATCATCATTATGATCACAAAAATAGATCTATACCAAGAAACCACTAAAAACAAAAGACCAAGGAATTGACATACTCAAATGTCAAGTGCTGGAAATTAGCAGGCCTCCCAGCGATATCAATTGAACACAGCATAACAAGCTGTGATTAGACTAGGCACAAATTTTCATATCAAGGCTGATTATGGCAATCACGTAGGAGGAAAAGGGTCCTAAAAGCAAGCAAAAGAGGCAGAGAAAGCCGCACTCCCATTGCAGGAGTCTCACAAGACTTCCAATTAAACAAACATAACGTATATGAAGAGGACCTAGAATAGACCCATGAAGGCTCATTGATTGCTACTTCAATCTCTGTTAGGCCATATGAGTCCTGCTTAGTTGACTCTGTGGGCCATGCTCTCCTGGTGTCCCCAACTCCTTTGGCTCCTACAATTTTTCCTCCCCATTTCCCATGGGGTTCCCCGACCTCTAACTAATGTTTGGTTGTGACCCAGAAATGACCCCCTTTCCGTAGTTCTTTCAGTCCTCTCGTCATCCATCCTCTGCAACTGATCTCTCATGTTCCCATCCCCATCTGCCCACAGTCCGCTCACTAAAGCTCTTCTATTTCCTCTTCCTTGTGAGATCCAGGAGTCCCCAACTTGAACTCTCCTTGTTACCTTGCCTTTCTGGGTTTGTGGATTATAGCATAGTTATCCTTTACTTAACAGCTAATATCCACTTTTAAGTGAGTACATACCATGTTTCTCTTTCTGGGTCCAGGTTACCTTACTCGGGATGATTTTCTCTAGTTCCATCCATTTGCCTACAAATTTCATGATGTCATTGTTTTTAACAGCTAAGTAATACTCCATGGTATAAATGTACCACATTTTCTTTATTCATTCTTCAGTTAAGTAACATCTAGGTTGTTTCCAGTTTCTAGCTATTATGAATAAAGACATAATTAAGCTAGTGCCCTTCTGGTCAAATGGAGTATCTTCTGAATATATCCCCAAGAGTGGTATAGCTGAGTCTTGAGGTAGATTGATTCCCAATTTTCTGAGGAACTGCTGTTACACTGATTTCCACAGTGGTTTATGAGTTTGCATTCACACCAGCAATGGAGGAGTGATCCCCTTGTACCACATCCTCACGACTGTGAGCTGTCACTCGTGTTTTTAATCTTAGCCATTCTGACAGTTGTAATATGGAATCTCATAGTACTTTTGATTTGTGTTTTCCTGATGTCTAAGAATGTTGAACATTTAAGTGTTTCTCAGTCATTTGAGATTCCTGAATTGAGAATTCTCTGTTTAGATCTGTACAATATTTTTAATTGAATTATTTGGTTTGTTGATGTCTAGTTTATTGAGTTCTTTATATATTTTGGATATTAGCCCTATATCAGATGTAGAGTTGGTGAAAATCTTTTCCTATTCCATAGGCTGCTGCTTTGTTTATTTGCAGGGCTCTTTGCCTTACAAAAGCTTTTGAGTTACACAAGGTTCCATTTATTAGTTATTGATTTTAGTGCCTGTACAATTGGTGCTTAAGAAGTTGTCTCCTATCCCAATGTGTTCAAGGCTATTCCTTATTTTCTTTTTTATTAGGTTCAGTGCATCTCTAGTTTTATGTTGAGGCTGCTGATCCACTTGTATTGAGTTTTGCAATGAATGATAAATATAAATCTATTTGTATTCTTCAGCATGTAAACATCCAGTTAGATCAGCACCATTTGCTGAAGATGCTTTCTTTTTTCCATTGTTTATTTCTTGATGAAACCATTTTTCAACATAAAATTCATTTATGTTCTATATATGCTTCACACATACAGCTTAAAAATAGTTGCACTTCAAATATATTTATTATTTATTTTGTGCATGTGTGTTTTGCCTGCAAATATGTCTGTTCCCACATACATACTGCTGCTCACAGAGGTCATAAGAGGGTGTTGGAATTCCTGAAACAGAGTTAAAGATGGTTATTTGCTACCAGGTGGGTGCTGGGAATTGAACCCTGGTCCTCTGAAAGAACAGTAAGTGCTCTTAAACACTGTGCCATCTCTCCAATTCAATTGTGCTATTTCTAAGATACAAACATTTTGGACTAAGACCTACAATATGAAATCAAGCAGCATTTTTGACTTTGGGGGGCATATTTCTTTCACAGACCTTTGTATTTTGGAGCATTTCAGATTTTAGATTAGGGTCAACTTTTATCAGATCTGAGGAAGTACATGTGAAACAAGTCAGGTGGCTTTGGTCATTGAGGTAAATCGATGGCTTTACATTAGAGTGATGTGATGAGCACAGAGAAAATTTGATGCTGCAGAGTTCTGTGTACTGAACACATTTGGAGCAATGAGATTGAAAATTTGAGCCTCACTGCACATGTTTCCTGATCATTCAGCTGCTCAGACAATGACTGGAGCTCTGCTACATTTTGAAGGACACATTGTAAATGGTCAAATCAGGCCTTGGGCATAAAATTATGCTCAGGTTGTATTTAGAGAATAATAGCCAGTGAACATTTCTATATTATCTATCTCTAGCTCTATATCATTATCTATCTATATATGTATATCAATATCTATATCTCTCTATATAGAGATCTACATAAATGTAGATGTAGATACAGATATGGTTGGTCAAGTATGATGTTAGCCTCAGTTAATCAGCACAAACTATTGACTTCATAATTTCAAAGAAAACACGAGTATACCACAAAACAGCCTCTAGTGTACCAAGAAATAAATGCCATCTCAATATGGACCATCCATCTAATGACTAGATTCTAAATATTGAAGAACTGCTATTGAACCTAGCACTTGGCAAAACTGCCAAGGGAAAAGCACCATATGGGTGTGGTAAAGAGTCAGAGTCAGACAGGGTAATTTCAAAGTATTGGGATGGGAAAGTGGGGAAAGTCAACTGTCTTATGTGTAAATAAAGGATGCTTAATGAGTCCTTCTCCTCAATCAAAAAGTAGTAAGTCAGCTAATTTCTTTCATGATTTCTTTTCTTCAATGGTGTTTTCTCTCCTCTTGTTTTTAGATTTGTAAAGATAATCATTGATTCAGAAGAGCCCTCTAACATTAGGGTGGCCAAATAAGAATCCAAATATGTCAGCTTGGTTTAATCCAGCAGCTTTTATAATCAAATGTCTCTTAGCAGCATTTGTTCTTTCTTCAGGAGTCAAAAACTTCAAAGGCAACACAATAGCATACAGAAACCATATCTCTGTGTGTTTTCCATCTCTACATGGCTTTTTAAAATACTACTTTACTCCCTTTTTAAGGACATTACTTAGTTATTTTAAAAAGATATATTTTTAATCTATGGCTGTATGTACTTTTCCTCTTCTCTCTTCCAAGCCTATGTATACTTTTAAAGCACACTGTAACCATTTAGAGGGTTTTTTTTTTTCTGTCTGGATCTGTTTTTGCCAAACACCTGTATTGCTTTTGATCACATGAGACAATTCTTAAACTACTATGTCAACTACCACCAGTGTAACTTAGCTTATTATCACAGTAGGGCTTGGTGGCTGACTCTTTCAGTATGCAGTGACTGGAAGATGTGTCTCTGTACTACGGCCAGCATGAGAGACATGAGCCTGGCTTCATTTCTGTGTGTCTAGAGCCTTTTCTCAAGCTCTCTCAGGTTTTATGTGGATGTACTTCCCAAATGTTTGGGTGGCAGTTGTTCTCAACCTACGGGTGGTGACCACTTTGGGCCAAAGGACCTTTTCACAGGGGTCACCTAAAACCATTGGAAAACATATATATTTACATTACTACCCTACTATACCATACTATAATACTATAATGGTAGCAAAATTACAGCTTTGAAGTAGCACCAATGATAACTTTGTTGTTGGGCGTCACCACAACGTAAGGAACTCTATGAAAAGGTCACAGCATTAGGAAGGTTGAGAATCACTGCCAAAGGAGATTTTTCAAACACTGGTCTAGCTGATTGTAAAATTTACACACTTAGTCACGTGGCCAGCATCTGATTATAAGCAAGAGGCACAGCTGAGAGTCAAGTACAGGTCTCCTGCCTCTGCTAGGTTCTTTTGAGGTTTTCTGTAAGGTACTCCTCAGCACTGGCTGAATGACTCTGACAAGACCCACAACAGCTGTCCACCATGAAAGACACAGTCTCTCCAGTGAATCTCATGAAAAAGACTGTGATAACAAAACTGAGGCAAAAATCCTAAGTGTTTTTATATCCTGGGTGCCTTTAGGTTGTTTCAGCATTACAATTCCAGTTAAAGTCTCCATTTCTTCTCGTTTGCTGTAATGCCATGACTCACAGTGAAAATCCCACAGCAGCCTAGAAATTGCCAGGGCTGTCGGTGAATCTGCTGGCAGCGGCACAGGTCCCTAGATGCCATTATCTTTCTGACCGCTGAAACTCCTGCAGTCTCCTCCCCATCTGTAAGCAGTACCTTCCACCCTCCGCTTACTGGCACAGCAAGATGCCTTTGTTCAAGCTCAGGAGGAGTGAAATAAACACACAAAAACGGCAACCTCTACTACCTGTTGTTAAACTACTGTAATCATGGTAAAGTACTCTGTTACTTATGAGAAGCTGATGCCTCTGTGGCAGAGTTTAAGAAATGGACAGGAAACAAATGTATTGGTTTTGGTTTGTTTAGTTTTCTTTTTTTTTTTAACAGTTGGGATGCTCATAGAGCTATGAATCTTTGTATCCTAGGTCTCTTTTCTGTTGTATTCACAGGGGAACGTTAATATACTAACTGTGATCCTACAAAGGAAACCCATAAGGTGGAACAGTTTAAAAATCCTATTATAACACAATACTAATTGTTCTGAGAGGCCACAGAATTAAAATGGAGTCCTTACGAATGCTCTTGTTTGTAAATGCAGAGACCATTTTAGAACCAGCTTATATAGGATGTTTGAACTAAAGACTTAATGTCTGCATTTCCTATCTCCTTTCTTATAGCACACTTATGTTTATATGGTGCTGCACAGTAATCTTACTCTTTATTAAAGTGTATAGCAAATACTTATCTATCAACAGGATTTACTACTGCAGAAATCAAATTGTGGCTCATTGCTTCCTGAATAATCATGTATTAGTACAGGAGAGTAAAGACTAATGTGAACAATGAAGGTTGTCCATTCAGCCTCAGAGTAGTTCCCTGCAAATGTTATGAGAACCTCCTTGCCTCCTGATAGAATGCTTTTTAATCTAGTTTGCATGGGTAAAGGAATATGGAAATAGTCTGGCATGGACACCGAAATGACAAATAAGGTATAAATGAGTTTTCTTTGTCACATCTAGAGACACAAATGTCGTTCTCTTGAGGAAGCATCCGGGCACAGAGGTTGATGCATTCAAGGCTGTTTCTACGCACCCACAGTGAGGAAACAAGGGAAAATCTACTTTCCCCTGACTTTGTCTCTCTCAAGAAACACAGGTCTCCAGTTCTCCCCCTCCTGTCATCTCTGGGTACATTTGGACAATATCTTACAAAACAAGTCCAGCTTGGAACGACAAGTTTTACAAAGGCAACTATGACTTTGATTTTATCCCAAATATGAAAAGCAATTATCGCAAAGGTTTTTCTATGTCTTCAGAATTAATCAGAATCATCTCATGACCAGATTATATAACTTTTTGGATGTGTTCTCTATCCTCCTAGATGTTGCTTTTTTTTTCTTTTATTTCCCCCCCTCAGCTCTTTTGTATATCCATAAGAAAGTTGAAAGTTATATAGGGAATCCCACCCATCAAACTCAAGAGCAGACTAAGCCCACAATACTTACAGTCTCTGTTAAGAAAGACAGTGTTCTCAGCACATTATTTAACTTGAAAAAGTCCACTTTTACACCTCATGTATTTTTATATTATTTTATAGTTGTTTCTAGGTCCATTGAGGTAGAAATGATCTTAGTATAATGACCACAGAACAAATTCTAAGTCCACTCTTTTCATTATTACTGTTATTTCATGTTGATATCATCTTCTGTCATGCCATCACCACCCATACATGGTAGACTATCTGTCCCTACAGTGAACTGTGTTGAAAAGACTGTCTTCCCAAGATGAATCAGTACTTCCTAGAAGCATTAGCTTAATTAATGTTTGTTCTGGGGGAAAAACATTGGATACTACAATCAAAAAACATGCTTTGTCAGTGAGTATCCATCAGGATTGGTATTATTATATAATTCTATGAGAATCAGTTTCTATTATTGATTTCCCACATGTCAGATCAAACATCAGATTTTTTTACCATCTGCTTGGAAATCTCTGATAGGAGGAAATGAATCTGACTAGGCAAATATTTTTCTCATGTCGTTGGATAGAATCATATCTCTTATGTTCTGTTTTTCTCCTTTTTTCCCCAGGTTTGCACCGAACACAATGGCATTTCAAAAGTAGAATGCATGACGGGGGTGGGGGGGGAGGGGACCAAAACCAGTGCCTGGGGTGAAGAAACAGTTAAAAGAACACTACACTGCACTTCCACAAGATAGAGTGTTAATCAAAACACAATATTGCATTATTTGTGACAAGAAAATTTGCTCTCAAAGCTGGGCTCATCCTGTGCTTCCACTCCCAACTCTTTTTCATCCCACCTCCCCTATTTTTCCCCTTCTGCTGGCTGCTTGGCACCACAGTAAATCACGTTGTGAAATAAGATGAGTCTGAATAGCAAAAGCATTAAGATTTCACATTCTGCAGCATAACAATGAACTGCCTTATGTTAGAATTCAAGCTTGTTAGTAAGGCTCACAAATATTATCATCTCCTGCCGTGGCAATTTACTACCCATCCCAGGAAAGTGGTTTTTCCTAGCAGAGCCAACATGAACCATGCCTTGTGAGCCGCAGATGGGATCTCTTCACTGCAGTTTTGCATTCTGCACTGCACGGAGCCCAATTCATACTTGGAAGCAAATGTGTCAGCATCTGTGACAGATCACATCGAGGCATCGTGTTAATCACACGATGGGAAAGGTGGCTCAAAGGAGAATGTCCTGTGGAGAGGTAAGGCTGTTCTAAGCAAAAGGACCAATGCCCAGGCCCAGTCCCACAGGACGTATCAAGAGAATGTGGGTGCCGCAGTGCAGAGTGTGAGTAGAGAGGGAGGCTGGCTGGAGGTGTTTGTTCTCCGTGATCTCTACTGAACGACCCATTTATCTAGTAGCTAGGGTAACTCTTGCTCACCCCGTAGGAGGAAGGCTGCCTTAATTAAACTCTCAGAGTTCAAGGGTAGGACTTGGAGTGCACATGGCAAATTTAGTAACTGGGAAAGATTGAGAAGATGGTGGCAAATTAATTTTGAGAACACCAGACAAAGCAATCGCTGTCTTTGAAAGCCATCAATCTCTGCCCCCACCCCCATCTCCTCTTTCTACCATGAGGGGCTTAGAGTCTTTGAAAAGGCCAAGGAATAAATATAGTTCCCCACTTCCTAAGAAATGGAGAGGAGCATTCCAAGTGAGCAGTTCCTTAGGGGGTAAATTATCCATGCTTGGAGTGAAATAGGAAAGAATTTGTTTTTCTTTATTGTCATATTAAAGTTCCTGAGCCAATTTGTGTTAGCAATCTGAAGATATAGAAAAGGTGAACACAAAGACAGTAGGAATTTATGTTCATCTGATTACTAGAATTCAATTTTCAACCTCTGAAAGTCTAAGACATAGCACACTTCTAATCCTTACTGAGGGCTAATTGCTATGCCTAGTTAGAAGTTAGCTGAAGAAACCTGTCTTAAAATTGACAGGGAGATCAGAGGAGACATAATATGCTGATGAGAAAAACGTTTGCATTCTCCCTAACTCAAAAATAGTTTTCTAATAGAGGTTTTGACAGGGAAAGTTATCCTCTACAGGTCTCTTGAATAGAAATAGATGCTTTGAGTTCTAATCCTGGGGTATGACCTGTAATCCTGTAATGTATATCGACTGTAGATTCTTACTCTAGAAAACCTGAACGGTCACAGAGGAATAAAAGCTGATAGCAGACTTTTTTTTTCCATTTGTGTGGAAAACGTGAATGACTAGCGATAGCAGTGATGGGAACAATGCCCCCCCCCCTTTTTTTTTAGATTTAATGAGAAAGTTACTGGACTATCTTTAACAGAATGGGACAGAAAGGGTCCTGCTGTTGGGGCAGGAATATCACAGGAGTGTCAGCAAAGTGTTGTGGGCATGGTTCTGTGGTCCCTTGGGGGAGAGATGAGGAAAGTTTTGGGGACTGACTTGCTTCTAGGAAATGAGGGACAGAGACTCTGTGTTTTATGACACACTAAAGTCTCTTTTTTTCATGCCCTCAAGGACTAGAAATCAAAACATTCACTTCTCTTGCAGAGTCACTCATCCCAGCAGAAAACTTTACCTGGAGTCTTTTATGGGTACTGATATTATCCTATGTTTCTCCTCATTTCTAAGTCCATCTCATATATACATTCTGCCCAGACTCACTGCCTTCATTATCCATCTCCCAGGTTTCTAACTGTTATAATATCCTTCGTTACCTTTCTATTCTTAGGATACCATAGATAACCTAGCAAAGTATCTAGTATAGTAACAGGCACACAATCAAATCCAAAGTGCTGCTTTTGATTTTGTTTAAATCCCAATCAACATCTGACATCTGCCATTTAAATGTACTATTCTGTCTATTTCCCTTATACTGCCTTCTACTAGTTTTTATTGTCTGACAATTCCTTAGACTTTTTGTCTTAAGTGACTGAAAAGTTTTTGCACCCTGATAAACCTCTCCACTGACACAATAATCCAAATCAGACCAAATAAAACTGAATTAGAAAAAGCCCAGGTCTAATGGATACCAGTTCTCCTAGGTGGCATTCCAGTCCCCAGAGAGGAGACAGGAAGGAAGACTGGAAGCCACGTATTTGTTCTCTGGTTTGCTGCTTAAATACCCTGCGGAAGTAGTCTTGAGCATCTCTGAGGAGGGGTCACCTCACCATTTGGTAGACTTTCTCAGAGGTGGAGTCTGAACTGAAGCAACTTGGGATGGAACTTCCACCCAAACATTTCAGACTCTGGATATATGGATGCCAGGGACTGGAATGACACTTCCACTTAAACATTCCAGACTCTTTGGGTATATGGATGCCAGGGGCTGGGGTGATGCTTCCACCCAAACAGTGACATATTTCTAAAAGGTATATCCTAAGTCATAGGCTTTATGTCCGTCTTAAGCTAGATCACATACATGTCTAAAAAACAGAGCTTCATCCCTGACTTCATGTAGCTGGAAAATGCTCCTTTGTTTCCTAGTTGCCCAGACCCAAATTATCACACAGGAATTATACTAATTACAACACTGTTTGGCCAAAGACTTAGGCATATTCCTAGCTAGCTCTTTTCTTAAATTAACCCATTTCTATTAATCTGTGTATTGGCACAAGGCTGTGGCTTACCAGTAAAGGTTCTGGGCATCTTTCTCCTTTAGCAGCTGCAGGGTATCTCCCTGACTCTGCCTACTCTCTATATATATCTCTGTTCTGATTTCCTGCCTGGCTTTATTCTGCTAAGCCATTGGCCAAAGCAGCTTTATTTATCAACCAATAACAGCAACACATATACAGAAGGACATCCCACATCAACTTCACTCTTGTGATTCAACCTCATATGCCAGTCCAAATGAACTTCACTCTTGTGATTCAACCTCATATGCCAGTCCAAATGATAATTTTTTTTAATAGAACACCTAAATGATGCCTTCAACCTTAATTTTGAAACCATCTTCCTTCTTCAACCTGCTGCTTCTCTTCTGTTTCCTAATGTTACAAATGACATTAGCAATCAGTACAAAGTGCTATTTCTGACTCTGATTTTTTAGCCCACCTCCCATGTAAATCTTTACATAGTAATTTTCTCCCAATATGAGCATTCTGTCCTTGAGAGAGTCTTCTAAAGACTCTGGATGTAAACGAGTCTCATAAGACTCAGAAACAGACTACAAGCCTCAGAAAGCTCCCCAAACTTACAAGGTTCACAAATCTCTCACTCCCTATGGTTATATAAACAGTATGGAATGCTGGGGAAGTCAGATTCTCTCACCTGTTGACCAGCCTTCAAGTCTTCCAGGGTGTACCAGGGATGCAAGTTTCTTGAGTCATCACCCATGGCTGGTGGGCTTTTCAATGATGTGGTTGCCTGGAATCACTCATGTTTCTATAAATAATCCCTCAAACATACACTTGTAAGTAATTTCAATAAAATTATTGATTCACAAGGTAGGACTTTGGGGGAATTGTTACTTTGGTTGGTCTTTATTTCCCTATCTGTGGTGATGTTTGCTCATGTATTCCCAGGAAAATTCATACAATGTAATTTTTACTGTTATGCCCAAAGTCCAGATCCCCAAAATACCATCATGAGACTGAATCTGATGCAAAAGCATAAAATCTTTATTGCAAGTTAACTTGGGCCATTCTGTCCATCAGAAGCAGCAGAAGCAGAACAGGAGAGACTCTGAACAGCTTAGGGCAGGGGAGTGGGGGAGTATGGAGGTGGGGTAGGTGGGAACTAGTGGCCAGACCAAGAGGGAAGGGCTTGTGGAATTTCAAACCTGCATAGCTACAAATTCAGCATCAGCTCAAGACTTCCTATACTGAATAGTTACAGACTCGGGATTGGCTCAAATCCTGACAAGGCGTATCTGGACTAAGCTGATTGGCTGCCTCTGGTCTAGGGGGAATTGCAACATAGTTGTCTCTTCAGGAGAACACCTGGAGTTGTTTACTTGTTTCTGATTGGCCTCTCCCTGTGGGGTGAGGTGTTGCCTTTTCCTGATTGGTCTCTCTCAGTGGGGTGATGTGCTTTCTGTTTCTTATTGGCCCTTCCTCGTGGATTAAGGTCAATAGAATGTCAGGTGCATCACTCCTCTCCTTGTGGAAGAGGCTGTCTCCTGCTAAGGTCAGGGGAGATCACACCTCCAGACCAGAGGGAGCTACTACACTGCTCAGGGATTGTTTGGTTTTGTGTTTCAGTTGGTCAGGGGTAAAGATGGCTCTGATTTCAGGGCCAAACTGTGTTTCTCCCACTGGTCATTTTTAGCCTTTCAATTCTAATTTTGGAGTCAGGGAATATTTCTTTAACTGGCTCTGATTCTAGGGCACAAGTCTGTTTTTTTAGCTCTGGTTTCAGGGTCATGGCATTTTCCTCCAGTTCTGGGTTCATGGATAAGGTGTTTCTCTGGCACAGGTTCCAGATCCTGGGTGTGTTTCTTTTACTGGCTCTGGGCTCAGAATCAGGGTGCTCACAGATTATGCTATAACTATAGATCTGCTGGGGCCTGGGTCCCTCATTGTTACATCCCTGACCTCTATCTCTCAAATCTTCACAATCCTCTCCTATCACCTGATCTATAGCAATAATAGCCTTATCATTGTCTTGCTCTTACCTCTTTTCCTTGTCAGGATGGTTCTGTAGTATATTCAAAGCAGACTTTCCTAAATGGTACCCTGATAAATTTGCTCTTGTTTCCATTCTTCATATGGTGATATGTTATCTCATGGTAAGGCCTAATATTTTTAAAGTCAGTGTATTAATTACTTTTGCATAGTTGCAGCAAGAATAACTTAACAAAAAGCTGTAATTTGGCTCATAGTTTCAGAGGGTTCAGTTCAAAATTGCTTATCTCCTTGTGTTGGGTAGAATTTCATGACCACTGGAATGTGTAGAGAAGGAAGTTGTTTACTTTGTGGCAGCCTGTGGATTGCTTTTTGGGGTGGGTTACTCAGTCTAGGGGTTGTAACCCACCCGCAATCCGGTTATTCCAGGGTCTCGGAGGGGCGCTACCTGGAAGGGAGTGAGCTAAGACAGAAGAACAAGGCCAAGCAACTTTGTCAAGGCCTCCGTTTATTAGGGACGGGTTACAGTTTATATATGGTAAGGGATGAGGGGCAGGGTACGGGATCTCGCAGGCCGCGTGGTTCCGGTCATGTAGCTCGGTTACATTCAGACAGACAGGCCAGAAGTCACAAGTGGCCACACCTGGTTCCCTGGATAGCTGGAATGTGAGGCGGGTTCCGCTAAGATTAGCAGTTAATTGGGTGAGGGGCAGGTTTTGTCAATAGAACATAACTATGGGTGTGAGGTTCTCTGCAGACTCCCTAGAGTGATGGTTCCTGTAATGATTGTTAGGGGGGAAATGGCTCCTGACAGCAGCCAGATTGGAAAGAGAGAGAAGAAATACAGGAAGGGGCCATGGGAAAATATAGGCCCTAATGATATGCTCCAGTCATATCCTTCCTCCTACTAGATGCTACCTCTTAGCTTCCTCCACCTACTTCTAAAAGGAAGATTAATCCATTCACTGGGTCATAACCCTCATGAACTAATTGTCCATGAAACCTTTGTCACAGATACAAAGACGCACACAACTTATATCCTAGGGGCTTCCCAATCCAATTAAGCTGACATTTTATTTTGTATGTATTTTCTTTCTCTTTTAGCCTACATATCCTGTGTGTGTGTGTGTGTTTCCAGTTTAGTGTTTTTATGGGATTCCTGAGTGTGTGAACAAGTGGATCCTTGCAGCAAGATCTGTTTCTTATGCTTTTTCTTGTGCTCTTTTCCTTAAGTTGGTATGTCTTGTTCAATTTGGATTAGTTAGTTTTTGTTTTATCTTATATTTGATTATTATCCCTTAGATGCCTATTTATTTTCTAATTAGAGAAAGGAAGTGGGCAGATCTAGAAGAGAAAGGAGGTGGGGAGGAACTGGGCAGAGTAGAGGGGAGAGAAACATTCTAAATTGTCATTAAGATATATTTTGTGAGAAAAATATTCTATTTTCAATAAAAAGAAAAAAAGATTAACTAACACTTTGTTACAAAGTTCTCCATTCTTTGATGTTTCTTTCGGAACCAGTTTTTCTCTGATTACTCCTCCTTTTATACTCTATTCAATATCCCCTTAAGTTACCTTCAGTTGTGTGGAACTGCCAGTTTCTCTTGTTTCCTTTGACTTTCATGCTTGCCAACTTCTAGAAATAATTCTACCCTTCCCCACTTCTTTTTTCTTGTAGAAAATTCCTTCATGTTTTCTCTTGTTACTTCTTCAATCAGGCTGTTATATTCAGTTGCAAACTGCATACCTTCATATAACACGTACACTTTTGGGTATGTGTTCGTATGCATCTCTATACATGTGAGTGTGTGTATACATGCTTTACAGAGGTCAACACTGGATGATTTTTTGGTCATTATCCACCTTATGTGTTTAGACAGGGTCTCTCCAAAACAAACAATAGGACCAGAGCAATGGCTTAGAGATTAACAACACTTGTTATACCTATAAAACCCCTGGGATTGCAGCATCCATGCAATGGTGGCTCACAACCATCTGTAACTCCAGTTCTGGGGATCTAATTCCACCTTCTAGCTTGATGGGTACCAGACATATAGGAGTCTATATAAACATATAGGCAGTCAAAAAATACATATTGTCTTGGTCAGTGTTCTGTTGCTGTGAAGAGACGCCATGACCAAGGCAACTCTGACAAAGACATTTAATCACTGCTTGCTTACAATTTCAGAGGTTAGCCCATTATCAATTAGGGCAAGGAGCATGGCAGCATGCAGGCAGACATGGTGTTGGGGAAGTAACTGCTAGTTCTACATCCTGGTCCATAGGCAAAAAAAAGAGAGACAAGCCAGGCATGGGCTTTTGAAACCTTGAAGCTTACCCTTACTGACACATTTTCTCCATGGCCACATCTACTCCAACAAGGCTGCTCCTCCTAATCCTTCTAATCCTTTCAAGGAGTACCACACTCTGGTGACTAAGCATTCAAACATAGGAGGCTATGGGGGCCATTGTTATTCAAGCCACCACACACAATATGAAAATGAATAAATCTTAACAAACAACCTAGAACTCACCAATTCAGTGAGCCCAAGGAATCCACCTTTCTCTGCCTCCCCGGCGCTGGGGTTCCAGGTGTATATTACCCCATCTGCATTTTATTTGGGAGTTGGGCATGTAAACTCAGATTCTTGCACTTACATAACAAACCTCTTCAGTCACGCTTACCACACTTTCAAGCTGTTGTCTGTTCTACTTAATGATAATCTCTGTGAGAATAGGAACCTAAAACATTTTTCATCCCTTTCTCACCAGTAATTAGCACAAACACCCAATAAACATCTGGTCAAAGATTGACTTATTGAGGAATAAAGTATTGCAGGAAAGAGACAATAGTGAATACTTACATATTCTTTGTTTTTAAACATTTTTTTACAGTCAACTGAAATGCTAAAAGTTTTTCAAAGACTTTCTGATCTCTCTAGAGAAAATTACTCTAATCCTTAGAGAATTGTTGACCCAAAGAAGTAGTCCTGCTTTAAATAACGAATACAAAATAACTGTAATGACTGATCATTCCGGATCCTGAAGGGCATTTGAAAATGCTGTGACCATGTGGAAGAAAGACTCTTCTCCCCAAACAAGGGCAGCAGGATGAGGAGGTAGTTGATGCAGATCATGAATAGGAAAAAAGAGACCCAAGGAGCATCCCTGTACAGAAGAAGGGACACCAGATTTGGCAGTAGCAGAGAAAGTGATGCTGTACTTGACAATGTTCAAAAACAGGAACTGTAGGTGCTAATGTCGTTGCAATATTAACTGTAAGCTGCTAGGAAATTTTGGAAATTTTCTGAACTGCTTTTGTTAGTTTAAAATGAAAAATTTGTGACAAGGAAATAAAAGATTCTTTGCACTTGAGCTTCCACTTTGGACATTCAATATGTAAATATATGTGTGTTTTACATATGTATATGTTTTATATATATAAGCATCCATACATATGTATACACACATTGGGTATGTATATATGCACGTGGGCTCAAGTGCATGTGTCTGATGCGTGCCTGCATCAGGCTACGTTGTATAAAGTTCAGATGATAACTTTGTGGAGTCAGTTTTTTTTTCCTTCCACTTTAATGTGTATTCATGTTGACCAATGTCATGGACTCACTTTTTTGTTGTTTTATTTTGTTTCATTTTCATTTTTTGAAACAGGGTCTCTATACAGAGCCCTAGAACTCACTATGGAGATCAAACCTCCAACTCACAGAAATTTGCCCATCTCTACCTCTGGAGGGCTAAGATTAAAGGCATACACCACCACACTTGGCTCTTGTGGCCTTCTTACTTACATTCACATGAACAAACTGATACTTTCCACTGTATCTGTGCATGGGGAAAGATGATCAAGTCCTTCACTATTTTTTCTTTGTTCTGTTTTGTCCTTTGAGCTATACGAATGAGGGATCTGGCGGATATGAATACTCCATTCTCATCAAGTTTTATGTCTATAACTCCATACAAAATCTTACTATGCAACCCATGTTGCTCTCCAATTCTTAATCTCCTATCTCCCAAGATTTGGGATTACAGGTATGAGCTACCATGCTTGGTTTAATACAACCCTCTAAAAGAAAAGTCACCTGGTACCCTTTCTCAGGCAAAGTGACACAAATGGAAAAGAAAGAGAGACAGAAAAAAAGCCCCCCAGGTTGCAAAATGGAGACCAAATAGTAAAGAAATCAAAGTTGGCACTTGCATGTTTCTGACTGAGCAACATCTTTCCCTGTATCTGAAGATATTTGATTTTGGAGCAACAAAGTTTTAGAGAATTCCAAATGGCATATTGAGCATGTGTAATGCCATATTGTCTTCTGTACCTTTACAGAGCCACGCTGAGCTGTGTTCCTGTGAATGCTCACACATGTGGTTATTCGAATGTATAACTCAAAAGGAAGAGGAAAAAGAAACAGAAGGGAAAGGACCTTGAGGTGATATTAAGCACTGTGAAGCAAAATTGATCTCTTTCTGCAGTGTCTTCCAGGAAGCTGGCATGCTCCACAGCACCACCCAAAGCAGAAGCCAAATCACCTACACTTAATGGTTGTGCTCATAACAACAAGAAGATGGATTCAGATAATAACAAGAAAATGAAATGGGGAGGATACGCTATACACCTGGAGAGTTGGATCAAGCTCAGAGAAATGGTTTCCTTACTTCTCAATCCTTATTAGGATTCCCCCTTAATTATTAAATGTATTAAAGATTTATCTGTCTACATTTACAATGAGAATCAATATTTGCCCTGAAAACAGCGATTCATAAGAAACAAATGTCATGAAAAAAGAGCAAATGTGGTGTTCATTTCCTAGCCACTCAGACTCCCACAGCCATGAGCTACTTTTCTGGCAAGGTATATGGATATTGGGTTTTTTGATTCACCATGATCCCTTGTTTAGACAACAGTGAACATCCTACGATAAGGGTGAGTATGACTACTTTCTTTAAAACCTGGATTTATATCTCGCTTGCTGTCACATTTCTACCTTCTCTGCCTTCCTAGGATCTCTCCTTGTGAGGGTAACTGTTTGTGTTTGTGTATCTGTCCCTTGACTTTTATTTCTTTTTTCCTTCGTTTTATATCACTCTATCTCTGCCCCACTCTGAAGAAATCTTAGCTTGAAAAGCTATAACTAAGTCTTTCTCTGTCTCTAGCAGAGAAACTCCTATCTGTATTTTTCCTGTCTTTCTCTTTGCTGAGTTTCCTTTGACCCTGCCAGGATCAAAAGCTAACCTACCTTCTATGTAGTACTTTTCTTGACACATTGCTCCAACTCTCTTACTCCTTTCATTTATCTCTCTAGTATCTCTGAACAATAATATGTAATGAGGAGAACAACATGGCAGTCTAGGTCTTCTCTCAGGGCTACTCATGCCCAATGTCCAATGTGGCTGAAGAGCACTGGTAGGAATGTCTGATTAAATGATCTTTACTAGGGTAATTAAACAATCATAATTTCACTGATTGCTGCTGAGATGAACAGAAAGGTATGTTTCTCTCTGTCCATGGTTTCCAATGGTGGTTACAAACCAATGGTCTATGAGCCAGAATAATAATTTCTCAAGTAACTTGTTGGATAGACGTACATCGTTCCCTGGATACACCAATTCGTGCTCCCTGACATTGCACTTATATGTTAGAATGATGTGCCTTAAACTTTCCTATGCATCAGAATCTCAAGGGATGCTTGTTAAAAATACAAATGCCTCGATCCTACCCGAGAATCAAACTTGGGGAGGGGGATGCTGGTATCTGTATTTCTAACAAGCTCCCCAGGGCATTTACAATCCTCAGTCAAAGTTGAAAATCTATCATTAGGGAAGAATTTCTTTGGGTTAAGCATTGATCTCCTCCTGGACCTCATTTAAAGTAAAAATACTTCTAGAAGAGCATCATAGTAAGAAACTAATGTCTTGGTATTAAAGGAATTTACGATGAGGGTTCTCATTGTCATGAAGGAGAGGAATAAACGTGTTTAATATACACTGTGAAAGGCACCATGCTTCCATAGTACATGATTGTTAGGCAAACCCTCCATTTCTATGGATACATGAGCTATGTTGCTATAATAACAATTGGGAGCTCTCTGCTCACATTTATTCACTTTCGAACTATGAATACTGTTTCGAGAGTAAATACTAGATATCCAAGGAAATCAACTTTTATACCAACCAAATCCTGATAAGTATACCCTTAGCACTCTCCATGACCTACTTATACTAAGCATTACTCATTGTTTATCTACATTTCATATTTGACTGTGTTCTGTATTTTTACATCTTAAATCTAGCAACCCTACCCTTGGGATGAATGAAGGTCTTCATAGATCCATTGGTCTATATTTTGCAGTTTTAGACCTAAGAGGTAATTCTAAGTAAGTTTTTCTACTTTATAGACTAAAACTTCCTCTGGCGAAACACACCCAAAGACAAGCAATGGAGAAAAGTACTCAAACTATTTGACTACACCTCACCCTTATCCCCTTCAGTTCAGTATTATTGGAAGTAAGGGTCATATTTTTCTTTTCATTTGTCTGAAGCCTGTAGCTTATTTCTCAGGTGGCTTTGAAATTACATGCTAGTCACCCCGTGCACCACAGTGGTTGCTGTGCCTCCTGTGATCTGCACTGTGACTGAGGAAGGGGCTGGAAGTTCCATCTTACCATCACAAGCATGTCTGGGCACTGAAACAAGGATCATGGGGAGCAAAAGCAAGATTCTCAACAAACTGTTCAGCCTGGACCATTTGAAGCTGACATCTCGGTCTGTGTTTGATTTAGCTATTAAAATATACTGGCCTTAAATCATGAGAACAGAAGAATCCTTTTCCACTAATGGTGTCTTTATCCAGTTTAACAAAAGGAAAAGTGAAGTGTCATCCTTTCACTCACTTCCTGTGTTTCATGAATGCACAAATAATGTGTTCATTCAATAAACAGCAAGGCCAATGACCAAGATAAAAGGCAGCATGCATAAGAGGGAAAAAAAAAACCCTCCCCTCAAACATCAATTAGAAAGGTTTATTAGGCGTATTCAATTGACAGTTCACATTTATTTCCGAGAAAATAGAGGAAAATCTCTTAAGGCTGGAGAGTTTGAAGGCAGCAGGTAGGATGTAGTGCTTCAGAGTAATTGCTAAAGACAAGTGACCTTTGGAATCCAGCATTAGTCAGCTGCGGGAAGAGAAAGGAAACATAGCTAAAAGACCTGTTCAAAACTCATCTTTAGATTTATTCAACAGTCCTTCATTTTGAAGCCATGAATATATAAATGCATACGCCTGACAGGAGTATTAGCTTTCCAAATAAAGTAACGATAGGTAGGAATAAATAACAGCCACTTGAAAGATGATTGGGTGTTGACTCTGGAATGTGGATCTTTATAAGAGTCTACACCTTGGAGTGAGAAACCTATTGTATGTGTTCAGACGTTTCTCTACGTATTAACTAATCATGACACTGTAGCTTGTGAGATGTAGCACTCCTCACTTATGCGGTACGAATGAAGCAGAAACACCCAATGTCAGGTCTACCCAAATGCAGTCACTAAAGCAAGGAAGTATCTGCAGGGTCGACTGTGCCAGGTTATTAAGCTAGTGTTGACCAGGGCAGAAAATATATTAGTACAGTAATAGGTGGGTATTACAGTTAGTGCTCTTATCCCAGATCAATTGTCTCTTAGACTGGGCATGATTCTTGCATATTTAGGTCATGTTCCCTTACTTTGCCTTTCAGATTGGATCCCTCTGCTTTCAACCTTCTTTTGCCAGGGTGAAGCCCAACATTAAGGTACCTCCTCCGATTTTCAAGGTTTGTTTTCTGAGGTAAGTCCTGTATACTTTTCTTCCATTATTATTCAAATCCCCATCATCTTGTAGCAAGTCTGTGTTTGAATTATATGCCAATTCCCACCCACACGATCATTTCCTGAAGGGCTCAACAGGCCCAAGAATGGCAACTCCAGGCTTAGTATGGCAGACATGCTGATTGGCAGGTTTTGTTCTTTACCCTTCTCCTTCTTGCTGTTAGATTTTATTCCTAAAGCTAGCCACCAAGGTCTATCCCCTTATTTGGCCACTGACTCATTCCTGAGGTGGATCATGAAGGTCTAACTATCAAAACATCAAGGTCCATCAATCAAAATGTATTGTTTTGACTAACCTAATTAAAATACCCAGTCAGAATTTACGAACACATCCTAGCTCACTCTAATACAGACCTCCCCATTGCCCTTAAAATGAACACCTGCAAAACTATTTGCTGCTATTTCTGCCGGATTCATATTCAACCACCTTGTCCCTTTTGCCTTACTTACTAAAGGATCTCTTTGTACTTGGAAATTGGTGTTTGGGTGTGGTCTGTGCCTAATCCAGGGGTCTCTTCATTTCTTATGTCAGGCCTGTTGATGAGCATCACAAAAATCCTTCACTCTTTCCTCTTGCAATATGCAGACGGTATTCGTTAAACACATAGACTTAGTATCTCAAAGGCAAAAAAAAAAAAGCCCACTCGTCATACCTCTCTTGTTCTAGCTATTATCACATCCATGCAATGTAATTATTTGGCTTGGGGTTGATCACATGGCTCCATAGGTAAAGGTTCTTATCACCAATCTGATCTACCTGAGCTCAATCCTCAGGACCCACATAGTGGAAAAAGAGAACTGACTTCCATAAGTTTTTTTTCTGGATTCTACATGTATGTGATGGCATGTGCACTAACACACAGATACACATTGCACAGTAAATAAATAAATGTAGAAGAACATGCTTTTTTTTTCTCCTGTAGTGAGAGGACATTTTTGGTATGCAGTGGTTTTATGTAGAAATAATATCCTTTTGGTTGTGGGAGATTTTTCTGTATTTATAAAATGTTCTTTGATGGGTTGCTTCTAGCCTTCGCATAGGCTGGGGAAATACAAGCCATAGATTTACTGTGTCTTTATATGTGTGTCCTATGTTTTGGGAAAATTCAAAAACACTTTCTGTGGTATTATGGTATTGTCTACTCTTCTTACTAGATTCCAATAGCCATAGATATTAGTAATGTTTATAATGCTCCCCAGATCAAGCCTTTGCTAAGGGTATTTTGTATGTGTGTGTGTGTGTGTGTGTGTGTGTGAGAGAGAGAGAGAGAGAGAGAGAGAGAGAGAGAGAGAGAGAGAGAGCTTTATTCATGTA